>NC_137458.1:115797535-115932535 GCF_964235325.1 Thermobia domestica
TGTCCTAAACGAAATTTCTACTAGGTATATATATATAGAATTACTAAATTTAACAAAAGATTTGAATGACTTCTATATTATTAAAGTACAAGAATCAACTACCTAAAAATCCTAGAGATTATAAACACTATACAGAATCGCAAGACTACCGTATACAGAATATAACTACATTAGTTAATGAAGTATTTAATTCATGATTTTTATTATTATTATTATTATTATTATTACTATATGTAAATTTTTCTTTTTCTCTACGTTTTGTTTTTGATACATTAATTAAAAATTTACACTTTATCACTTACTCCAAAATTGTCAAAACAAACCATTAGTTACACGATAAGAAAGGGAGCCAGTTTGTTTTTATGCTCTTCTAGTCTTTACCAAAATTGGGTTACTGGGACTCCCTGAGGTCGAAGGTTATCCACTACCGGAGGGTAGTTGGGAATTGACGCTCAGATGTTTTCTATTCTTTTTTTTTTGCTACTACACTCCACGCTGAGGTCAGGGTGGTGTGAAGAAAAAGAAATTATACTACAGCCCTGTCTGGTAAGGGTCTGGTTTTTCTTTTAAACAGAGAACGGCCAAAAGAAGAATTTCTATGTTTTCATACAAGCTTTCGAATGAAATGAAGGCGGATTTCTTTTAGCGCGAAAGGGATAAGCTAAAACATATATATATACTTTATAACATTCATCCCTTAAACAATTAGGATTCAGTACGGGACAGCGTATGAATATTTCAAAATGAACCCTTTTTAAATAACATTTATATGGAACACGACTCAATACAGGGTGTTCATAAACTAGATGGCAATTTTACAGTTACGTCTAAAAATACTTAAATTACAATATGACGCAAACGACCAATATACAAGATCAATTATTGTCTAAACTTTCAATACTTTTATTTAACAATATGCCAATTAACGCGTGGTTCAATATTATTGTTTAGTGACTATTGTCACGCAGTTGAACGAACGCTTAACAAAATCAATCAATTAAATCATCTCAATTTATAGAATGAACTACCACAAATAATTAATCAACGCAGTTGAACAGACGCTTAATTAACGTAATCAAATAAATCCTCTCAATTTATAAAATGAACTGCTACAAATAATTAATCGATAAGAGAGGTAGAGTTACAATATACAGTTTTAAATCAACATATATTTAATTGTACTGTTCGCACAGAGGTACTTCACTTTTACGTCATTTTATTAACAAAGGAACCAATATAACTGAAGTACTGACGTTTAGAAGTTAACAATGAATTTAAATATAGCTTCAGGCAATTATCTTGTTGCCTTACTATGATAACAACTACCTTTTACAGCAAAATATTGATATCATTCAATTAGTAGGTCTTAATTTCAACCTGGATATTCACCAAAAATTCATATTAATTATAACATATAATAGATATCAAAATACAATTATCACATGCATTATAACGCATAATATATCAAATGCCATTATCATAATTATTAGAATGTACATTCACGTTAGAATATTATTACAATTACAGCTTAACAAGTCTATTCCTAGTAAATACAATAGTCAATATATCCAAATGATAAAAATAGAATGTGCCACAACCTTATAGAAATACAATCGAACGGGAATAGACTATAATTACTTAAATACATTTAAGAACAATTAATACAATTCAACGAGAATTCCTTACAGGAGACATGATGTCGACTCTTAGGTACAAATTAAGTTGGCACTCGGACGGCAGGAGGCAAGAGAGGTATAATAAAGATTACTTTTAGTCTATCTTCTAATATTAACTCATATGACCCTGGGACTTACATTTACTTCGCATTTATTCATAACTTTAACTTTGAGGAATTTAACCGCGTATTTACATTTTAGAGACCTTTTGGGATATCTAGATGCACAAAAGAACGATTTATCATTTCAAATAGGAGACAAGAAAGAGTTTATATGCAATTACACAATTACAAAATGATCAACAATGCACTTATTTTCTAAACAGGGCGGCTGTATCTGACATTTAGGCCCGATAAGGATTTCATTCTAGAAAATAACTCGATTCCTGGACTTGCAAAAACATTTCTTTTACTCATGATATTATAACATCACTAATTTACGCGGAAGCTACAAAACATAACAATACTTGATACATTGGACAAGCGAATTTAATTATCTCTTCGGACAACCTTAGATTTTCTTAAGGACTCGTGCTTGGACTCATTAGGGAGCAAGAGTGCTCAAAAGGATTAGGTCTACACAAACGCACCTTTGATTAGATTAGGCACTCGCGAGCAAGAATATTTATGACCATTTAAATACAACATTAGCTTCCATACATATCATTACCATCTCGAAAGGCACATAGTTAAAACTTTAACACCATAGGGTGTCTTTCGAACGAAACACTGGGCTTCTTTCCGAAAGAACCAAACATTCTCTGGTCGTTCATTAGTAAACTGAACGATAATAAACAGCTGCGGGACCTAGGGGGTCCATAGCGACCTGGGATGTAATAGGAGGGTCCCGTACCTTTAAGGGGGTAAGCCTTCTCAAAGATCCGGCTTAACATCCTTACAATTACGCGGACGCACCATTATACAATAAGGTCGATATAACAGAGGATCAACATTAGAGATTGCGCGATTCTCAGCTAATACAAGCGATAGAAACAAGCGGCAATTCTCTGAAACGACCAATTTACGCTTTGGGGCTGATAATTGTAGTTAATTATCACGTTTGATGGAATTGGTACAATAAGATCGATTCAACGGAGTATAAACATCAGAGATTGCACGATTCTCAGCTAATACAAGCGATAGAAACAGGTGGCAATTCTCTGAACGACCAATGTACGCTTTGGGGCTGATAATTATAGTTAATTATCACGTTTGATGGAATTGGTACTCTTTTTAGGAAAGGGAATTGACACATCCTAACCTAATCTAGACTCCATGAATTACTGCTGGAACAAGGGAGAGGTATGTTCACTGTTTCAATATTTTCCGACAGGGTGTCTCCCAACGATACGTTCCAAAATTAGATAGCTCGCTAAAATTTACAAAATAATTACACAACTCGAGGCATTAGCGCTCGGCAAGAAATAGCAAAATTAATAACAATACTACAGAGCACGGTTTTACGTCCTGAACAAATGAAATTATTAACACAATGACTACGGTCGAATTTATCGTGACCGGAAAGTAATAAATTTATAGATAATTCAACTTCTAACATAATGAATAAGAAAAGATTCATTGATTAATAATGTCTACTAATAAATTATTTAAACGTCTCCTTAATTAATAACAATAGCTAAGCACAAACGGAATTGTTAGGATTAGTCTTTCTACTACATTAAGTTCACGTATTTCTTCCTTAATAAAACAGCCTTACACTGGCAATTAAAATTTACAAGAGCTTTATTCAAATTACAAAACTTTGATGCCATGGACTTCAAAAAGCAATAACGCATATCCTAATACTTTACGCTCTTATCATTCAATCAAAATACAAGGGACTTCGCGGTCTTAAAATACAGGGTACTATACTTCAGGGGTGTCCCACATTAGTGTTGTCTTTATTCAAACACGACTTAAAATAATAAAATAACGAGTTAGGCTTAATATTACAACAGCTTATTAAGAATGGTCTCTACTTAAAACAAATTACTAACTGAATTTATTGCCCTTTTAAACTTTCAATCTTGGTGTACTTAATTCTCTCATAATTAACAAAAAGCACGTCCATTCATAAATAATAAAATTAAATTGGCCTCCAAGAAGATTTTTAAAATAATTTGAAACTTCAAAATCACAATAATGAATCTCATTATGAACTTTTACTGAGAAACGAAACATATTAAGGCTTTAGTTCGCATAGTTCGTGTAAGGAATCTCTTTAGCACCTAACATAATATTTAATTTACCACTAACGCTGAGAAGCCAGTCGGGGAAAGATCAAGAATTTACCCACAATCAAAGAACTAACAACGCGTGAGTATAAGGACTCACAGAATGAAAATTTCAAAATAAATTTCAAAATTTCAATGATGTTTGTTTTGACTGACTTGTACATTAATTACACAAGCAGAATTTGAATACTTGGAGTTCCTACACCAGCCTTACGACTGATGATTCTTGAAATGAACCTCGCGAAAATCCATTGCAAGAATCGAACTCAGAATACGTTGAGAAGATTTGAATACAGAACGGAATAGCTTTCATCTCGATAGGTGAAGAAGAAGGTATCCGTCCCGCATTTGGCGCCATAAACCTTCTCAAGGTATTGTGTTGATATTTCTCCCTACAGTTTTTTTTTTAATACTAATGCATTACACAACCGAGGAACGCTAATCAACACACTTCCTTTTTTTTTCGCTCTTTTTTTTTTCTTTTTGTTTTGTTTTGCCCAGCTGGGGAAACTAACAGAGAACAGATGTTTTCTCTCTGTGTTGAAGAAAAAGGAACGAACTATTCTTTTGATATATGGACTGTTTCTTTTTCCTTCCCTCATTGACTTCTCTAGAACAAGCAAAATGATAGTTAAGCTTTCAGGGTAGAAGGAGGCATTTGCCCAACGCAACATATCAACACAAAATGTTGACTTTCAAGCAAATTAATAGGAAACCTGTCATTTCAACTCACACAATTGAGCATTAAATTATACGAAACTCATTTAGAATATAAATTTGACCCTAAGCAAACTACTTAACACAAATGAAAGTAATAATATAAATAACTCCTGCTTTGTCATTTACAAAAGCAACATAGGATTCTATAATCAATATCAATTAACACATTATTAGATGACGAGCTAATGATCGAATCCCACTGTTGAACACCAAATTTATGTCGGGGCCGGTGGCAGGAGGCGATCAGAACTTTTGCGGCCACTGGTGAGGGAGTCCCACCACAGGTCACGAACATAAAAAGAGATTATTAGCGACAATATCTCTACCAAAGGTAGCCGAAATCAAACTAACAGAATAATTAATAAAGGACCACGAAAGGTCTCAAGAATATCTCTGACTTAGAGGGTTGCCTGACATTAAAAATGTAATGGAGCTGAGCAGTCTATGGGGCTCGGCAATTTATTAGTACGGTAGGGAGGAGGTCCGTCCTGTTCAAACAATGTCCGACTAACAAGGCTGTCGGCAAGGTGATTTGATAGGAAGAGAGAGAGAACAGGATGAGTGCCTAGGTATGACAATAATTAATTACAAAGCTTAAGCACGAGTTTACGAGATTATAAGGGAGCCTTGATCCGTGAATGTCCCGCAGGTAATTGCCAGCACTTTAGGGCAGTGGCGGCTCCAAAGGGGTCACTAGTTAACGTGAAGCCCACATAACAACGAGATTAATTAGCACACCAAAATAATATACACTAGGACTCGTGCAAAGAAATAAATATTTGTAGCGGGACGACAACTTAATAATTAGGCACGTATTATACAACAATGAATTAAAAATAAAGCTAATGCAATGGAGGCAGGATTATTAACACAATTAATGGACCTCAAATACATAAACTTCACAAGACAAGGTCAGGCTTGGCTATACTTAAATAATTCAGCCTAATAACAATTTAATCGATAAAACAATAAAATGGAAGAGATAGTTATCGCTAACAACCTTAGTTGTAGAATCACTTTACACAAACACTGAAATCGGATATTGGGTGCAAAGAAGTAGACGTGATTCTGAGTCGATGCGAGGAATCAAGATGCACAATTAAAATCACTAAAACAATTTAAATCACTCACCTCGCAATTCAACACCTACACAGATGAAAGAGTTCCAAGTGGCCTCTGGAGATATCGTCGAGTCCTGTATAAGTCCAGTTGAGCTTAGCGTGGTAACAAGATGTTCGTTGCAACCAAGAATTCCCAGAAGATGTCTGTATTGGTTCGAGCGGTAAAACCAACAAGATGCTTCCACTTCCTACGGAGAGTGAAGTTCTTTCTCCAATCGGAATTCTCACGGCGAATGCAGGAATAGTACTGGAGTCGCAGAACACACACAGAAGGGTGATGGTTCACTCAACTACAGAAGATAAAGAGTTCGGTCCTCAACAGGCGTGACTGGTGTAGTGGTTCACGTAGGAACCAGAGAACGAAAGAGATGTGATAATAATGACTTCGACGAACGGCTTCTTCGGAGGTACTTTCTGAGAGAATATGAGTAGGTGAGGTCGTACTTTGAAAACTTTAGATAGGCGTTTTAAATAACTGGAACGCCGAGTTAGAATAGTATGAGTTTTATTGTAAGTTGCTTTTGTACAGCGCAGAAGAGTTGTTAAGCAATAAGTTGTTATACATCAGAGATAATTTTAGATGACGCACAAGTCTAGTGGCGTATGCGTGAAACTTGAGAGGGGTCAGAATATGACCAATGATAAAAGAGAAACAAGGGCAGTTCAATGAAGAGATTGAATTACGACTGCCTGCAAGTAGTAGTAGTAAACTTACTAGAAACAACGTTCAGCACAGTAACAAAGTTCTTGCTGTATTGCACACACGAAATGAAAACAGAGATGGTCCTTGGTAGGAGAACGGAGATGACGGAGTTCTCCACTAACACAGTGTAATAACACACTCTGAGAATGCACTAAGTTCTTCTCTCTATGACTCTAACAAAGTCAGAGAGGAAACGCAAGTCCGGCGGGCGAAGGACAGAAGCCTGAGCCCGAAGAGTGGGCCGGAGCCCCCGGCGACGAGCACGAAGCTCGTGCCTCGTAGACACACAATGATTTTCCCCTGAGAACAGCTTGTACAGCTATTTTGTATTCAGGGAGTTTATTCACACGTTACGTACGTGGGAGTATAGTAGGGTGGTATCTTCCCAAAAAGGGCGGATACTCGTGTGCAATGAAATTAGTCTTTACGTTTAGATTGGGTATTGATAATCTAAACGACTATTTAGGGTGTTAACTAGAATAGTCACGCATGCGCGTTATTACAAACAGTATAAGGCTTTAGCGTCATCTGGTACATAATATCCAAATTAAAAGTCAAAGGTTAATTTGATATTACAAAGAAAATCAAGCTTTATCCAGATTTTACAGGTTTCTTAATCGTTTCACAATGATACCAAAAATACAAGTGTTCCCAAGACACTTATTTTATACGGTGTCAAAATAGACATATTTAGTATTTTCGAAGTGTCAACTTCGGCGCCAAAATGTTAATTATACGTCTACCATGTTTTTGAGAACATCTGGGCTTAAACAGAGGACAATGAGAGTATTCAGAAAATAACATCAGACTCTCAGATAAGACACAAGGGTTAGATATTCCCTTGCACGTGCAGCGAATCGAAGGTTATAGGTTACCAATTCAGATCTGTTTCTCAAGATGCAAAGAGGGGAGAAAAAGATATGAGTTTCATCTTACGAGACAACAGCTAACTTTAAGTATTCGTCTGGCTTAGTTATTCCACAGAAAGAACAAAATATAAAGAGAGAAATTTAACATTGACTAATACCTGCAATAATTACATGGCAATAAAGCAATTAAAAGGTTTTTAAATAGTAATTATGAATTTAATAACAGTAAGAAAAGCAAAAATTTAGGTCGGCCCGAAGGCGCCTCAGGTCGGCCGCTACATTAGTTTGTTTGGCCTTTTGGTGTGTATTTTGTATAATTTTTTTTGATGGGGGTTCCTCCAGTACTACTTTTTTGGTTTGCTCCTTTTTATTATTTGACTGTGCTGTTCTCGTTTTGGAATAACCTCAGCGTCTTGCATATTTTCCTCGTGAAGTGGTTTTTTTTGAATTTTATTTGTTTTTTGCTTCCCTTTGCGCTTTTTTTGTTTTTTTTTTATTTTTTGGATGTTTTTGTCAAGCTTTTTGTTTACTTCTTTTATTTCTTCTCGTAGTTTTCTTGATTCTTCCTTTTGGTTTTTTTTGTTCATTCAACTTTTTGTTAACTTTTTTAAATTTTTTGTTTATGTTTTTCATGATTGTCCCCAGCATGGCGAACATATTATTATTTGTGGGATTTGTGTTAGAATTGTTTGTTTTTTTATTGTTGGCGTTTGTTCTGATGCCTGAGATCGTTTTTTTTTGATAGACGCCATTGGTGTGTTTAGGACGCCGCATGTAACACATTTCAGATGGGAAGATGATGGGGTTATTTCTTGCTTCCAGACATTTCTGCCGCAATCTGGGCAAATCTGTTGCTCTCCCGTCAGCATCTTGGTTCTTATTTCTTCTGTCTGTGCCCGCAGTCTTGGCATCTGAAACTAAAAATATACGGCTTTGGTGCCAAATTATTTTTGCACATACACAAAATGTATTTAATAATTGCTAACTTAATTTTTAAAAACAGTATTCTTGCAGTATACTAATGAAATGTTAAGTTTCGTCGTTTATAATTGTTTACACACACAACACGTTTTACGTTATTTATTTATTTATTCATGAAATAAGCCTGAGTGTACGATCTTTTGCAATAATTTTAAAGCATAGTAATTCACACTTTAAATCATTTTTTTTTAAATTTACTAAATGCTATACTTAACCTACATTGGTGTTGATACATTTTTAGCTTAATTCTATACATATTGAAAATTTAAATGATAAGCGAATATATGCACACTTTAAATATAAACTAATAAAAGAAAAGTTATTTTTATATAAATATATGAATGGATATCTTACAAATACATGAATGGTAGCAGGTTTGAGTTGATTTTAGCAACTTGTAGTTATTATCCTATTTTTATTTTTTTTACTTGGTTACCTTATTTTTTTTTCTTTTTTTTGTTCAATCACTGCTTTATTTTTAATACAAATAAATTTTGCAAACTGAATATTTTTTTTTGTTAGCTCAACGTAAACATAAGTTACATTTTTCTGGCTGAAAAAGAAATGAAATTGGAGGGGAAAGGAACGTTGATCGTTCCTAGAAGTACTGTTCAACTTGTGTTGAATTTAGTTTGATTCCAAGGCTCATTATGTAGCTGATAATAATTTTAGCAAGTAGTTACCTTTTTTTTATAATTGAGTTCTTAAAAATAATGGAGTTTTTTGAAGCGTATTCCTCGAGACTGTAAAGTAATTATTGAGTAATTATTGTGTCTGACGATTAATTATTGCATTTAAAAATAAATTATTGAATCTGAAAGTTAATTATTGGGTTTAAAAATTAATTATCGGGTTTGAGCGTAAATTATCGAGTTCGAAAATTTATTATCGAGTCTGAAAAAATTAACTATCGAGTTTAAAAAATTAACTATTGAGTTAAAAAATTAACTATTGAGTCCCTGTTCGGGCGCCATATTTGTAAAATTTGAAAAATGAAAAGAGAAAGATTCCGGTGGTGATTGCTTGTAGTGCCAGGTTTTGTAATAATAAAAAGAAAAAAATTGAGATGGCGGGTTTTGGGTTTATATTTTGTTTGTCCTTATTTATTTTTTGTGCACCACCGTTAAAGTTTTTGTTTTTTGAACTAAAATGGTTTGTGACTTGATAAGGATTGATTTTACGGTTAGGAAATTTTATTTTTTCGCGGTGTTTTAGGGCTTTAGGGAAACAAGATTTTTTTAAAACCGTGTAAGCAAATGAAACTTGATATTATTTGCATATGTATTTTGAATTTATGTGTTGCAATGTTGAAAGAGAATTTTGCTTTAATGTTTGGTTTGTGTGGACGAATTAGACTGATTTTTATTTTTTAAGTGGATTGAATAATAATGGTAGTAATAAGAATAAAACCAGAAAATAAACGAATATTTAGAATTTAGAATTTAGTTGAAAATTTTGAAAATTAGTTTAATTTCTATTAGAATTGAGAAATGCTTATATTGCCTAATTTGCCTAACAGATTCTTTGGAAACTAATGTTATGTTTAAGGTTAGGGATACAACTTGTTTATGAAAGAAAAAGCTTATGAATTTGAGGTTAATAATGTAATAAAAGTTTTAATGAGCAAATGAAAATAATAACAAGAATATGTTTAAAAAAAATTTAAGCAGGCCAAAAGTTAACATTGACTTTTGAGTTTTTTTGACTACAAATGTTTAGAATAAGGCATAAGGCCTTAAACAAAAATAAATTAATTTAAGTAAATTACATTTGGGCTTTTTTTTTAACTATGTAGTGAATGAATTGTTATTATTAACTTAACATAAATAAATAAACTGTGGAATTGATGTTTATAACCAATGCTAGATGCAATTTTATATTGTTTACATTTTATATAGAGCTTTTTTGATTTACATAGATATTATACCAAATTGGTTAAATTATAATTTTGTATTTGAAAAATACAAAATTATTTGATATTGCATGCTAAGTATATAGTTTACGTTGATTAGCTGATATGTTTTGACCATAATTTTTTTAATATTTATGAGATTAAGATATTATATAGTTGGACGGAATTTTGAATATAACAACCTATATTTTATTTGGGTGAAAACTAAGTATTGAAATGATTTAAAATAAGTTAATTTAGTTGAAGTAAGTGGAAATGAGTTGAAATAACTTGAATTGAAATAAAATAAATTGAGAAATAAGTTATGACTTTGAGTTGAGATTTGTGGGAAGTATGAAAGAAACATAGAATGATTTAAAGGAGTTAAATAAACCTATTGCCTGATTGCTAACCATTTTTAATTATTTAAATTAATAATTGAGAATGAGAATAAGTGCATTAAATATGCACTTTGACATTTATTTAATAAGCATATACTATTAAATACATAAAATTAATGAGCGTAGCATTATTATTTTGTTATGCATAAAGGCTACATATATATACTTATATTAACACAAGTAGAAAATTAATAGATACAAACATATATAGATATATATATATATATAAAATTATAAGTAAATACATGTATATATACATAAAAATTAAGTAACATATGAATATTAATAATAAATGTTAAGACGTTTTTTGAGATTTTTAATTTGAATATATTGAGTTTTTTGTGATTTTTTTTTATTATTAATAGGATTGGTATATGGCCGGACATTTTTATGTTTTTTTTTAGTTTGTTTGTTTAGTTTATGCGTATAAACGTTTGATTGCTTGATTGTTAGAGAATTAGATTGATGTAATAATTGTGGCTTTATTTAGCCTATTTTGTATTTTTTATTTGTATTTTACCTGACTGTATTAATGTTGGTTTTGCTTTATTTATGGATTACGTATTTTTAATTAAGAAAATGATTAATTGCGAGATTAGTCGCATATACATTATAGTTACTAATTAATTTTTTAGTTTTTTTATGTAATATATTTTTGATGACTTATTACAATATTATTTATTAGAGTTTTATTAGTATATAGATTGAAATAGACTTATTTAGTATGTTTACTTTTATGCAAAATTACTTTATAAACATTATAATTTTTGGACAATTAAAGCAATGTTTTGTTTAAAATTATTTTAAAGTTTTTATATTATATGTACATAGCGCAGATGATGCATTTTTACTTTATACAAATTTTTATATGTTAAAGTAAATACTTTTTTTATTGTTAAAGGTTTACAATTTGTTATTTGATTTACTTTTAAATTAATTTTTTTATGTTATTAAAAAAAATTTAAGTGACAAATAGAGTAATGGCCTAAACTACTATTTTTTTAATAAAAACAACGACATATTTACTAAAGTTATAGAATATATATATATATAGAAGTATCATTTTAAAAAGTATTTTTATTTTTAATAAGCCTTGCTTAAAAAGAAAGAAAAAAAAGAGTTTTAATTGTTTAGCAATTACAGTTTGAGTTGGAAATTTTTTTTACGCGGTGTAAATATATTAACAGTTTTTAAATAGTTTTGACTTTATATTGTGAATGTTTTGCATTTTATTTAATGACGAAAATTTTTTTTGGAATTAACAAAAAATAATTTGGATGGGTTTTACCTTTTGCCGTACACACTGCTCTCACCACCAAGCTTATAACACATATACAGATGTTTTTGTGTTTACTGGCTTCCTTCTTTCGTGAGAAGTGTTTTGGATTTGAAGTTTCTTTTTTTGATTTTTGCTGCGTCCTCCTCTCAAACTGGAAGGGGCGTCGCTTTTGGGCGTTTTTTTGATTTATTAAGGTGGGGTTTTTGTTGGTTTATTTTTGATAGGATGCACTTTTACTAAAAGCACTTTTAGACGTTACACTGCACCAACATCACTCTTGGTGTTAAAAGTGTAGTGTTACACGGATAAACAGTGTTTATTGTTATTAAGCATTGTGTATAATATTTTAAAACTGATTATGTATGATTAAAAACTAGTTTAAGTGCTTTTGGTGTGTATGTAGGTTATTTTAATTGTTTGTAATAGCTTGTGATTATGTTTATAAGTACGAAACTTTGTTACTTAAAAACAATGTTTGTAGGCGTTTTGCGATTTATATATATATATATATATATATATATTAGCAGCGTTACAAAGTTTATATATATATGTTTATATATATATAAATATATTTTGAAGAAGATTAATGTGTAGGTTACTATGCTAAGGAAAGATTGTAATATTGTACACTCGGCTTTGGTGAGTTTAGCCGCACATTGTTATTGTGAACTTAACTTTTGATTATGAATGTAGTGTGTGTGTAAGTTTTGGGTATGTTTTTGTGTTGCGGTGGTACGCTGTTTCCCGGTGAAGAATTATTTTACGACTTACTTGGAGTTTTGAATTTTTTAGCTGGCCGATTTTTTTGGCTACGCCTCTAACGGTGTCTTCGATTTCGTCTCTGCTTTTTTATTTGTTAACTTATTTTGGTGTCCTAAATTTTGATTTTTTTGGTTTTCGCCTATTTACGGTTTTTGGGCGTCGTTTTTTTAACGTACGTGCTTTTTTAAAATTTTACATGTTATATTGAAAATTTTTATGAGAGTTGATTTGGCTCCTAGTTGTTTTGTGCATGGTTTTGGACCATTTTATAGTTTTATGTTAAAATTTTATTTTGGTTTTGAGTGGCGACATATGGTTTATGCTGTGATTTTGACAAATTTGCAGAGATTATATTTTTACTTGGATTTTATTCAACGTGTTAGGACTTTATTATTTTTTTTAATTTTACAAAAAGATGCTAAAAGCTGTTTTGTTCTTCTTTCTTGCGTTCACGCCGGGAACTCTGCTGTGTGTGGTCTACGTATGTGGCTTAGGCAGTGGTATTGAGAGACAATGGAAGGGTTTTTTAACTGTCCTCGCCGCACGGACAGGTATACAGAAAAAAATAAAACATGTTACTTCTCGGATAGTAAGGGAAAATAAAGAGAATGTTCTTTGGCTCTTTAAACAAACAAAAATGAAAATGAAAATTATATGCACTAATGTTTATAATTATACGCAAAATTGGGTTTAAAAGATTTATTTAAAAATTAAATAAAAATGGTAATGATGCAACTGTCACAAATTGCAGACCGATAAATCCTATATAATATGATACAAAAATTTAGGAGTGCATCTAACCCTTTATTCTATTTATACAAGAAAAAGGAAGCATACTCTTGGCCTTCCTAATTTCCCGGGCTAATTATTCCCCCGTTTTGATTTTCTTTAATTCAAACATTTCCTTCTTTTAAAAATAACTAGCCGATATAATTTTTCCTTTGTTATAATAATCAAAGTCCTGTCATGTTGATATCCGCGCAAGTTGGTGTGGAACACCAGTTTCGCTTATCAACTCCTCTTAGTTTTGGTGTTACTGATGATGGCCGACTTGAATCTCAACTGACAACGGTCGATAAAGTATGATTAGCGAAATGAAAGAAAGTAACATCAAGAAAAAGAAACAAAAGTAGAAAGAACGAAAGAAAGAACAAAAGGACGCAGTTCTTACATGGAATGAAATTTGACAAATACAGTATTATTTCTGAACAAAGAACATAAGAAAATGGAAAGTCAATGGCATTCTTAGAAATGGTAAGAAGGATTATTGATGTACGTGGAATGCGAAAAACTAAGAAATTTATTTCGGGGGGAGATTGAGCCCAGTCCGATAGCCCCCTAAATACGCCACTGAAGACAATTCTGCTCCCCTGATCCTTCACAGCATTGCTTTTCAACTTCATAAATATTTTGAATATCGCTTATATATATATATAAAAGCGATGTTCAAAATATTACCCGTCTCCCCCCAATGTTGAAGACAGATTTGCGTCGGTGATGCAAGTAAGTTAGAAATATGAAATTAGCACATATAAACTTTTAATAAAAACAAAAGAATCAGTTTTCGAAAATTACCTTCTTAAAATGGAAAATAACAATGATATATTTTCAGATTCTTTATTCAGAAAATACTGAATGTGAGAATTCATATGAAACTCGGTATGTAAATTCCTAATTGAAAATGATTGTACATTTTCGAAAATTTTGCTTCTAAAGGAGGCATTTCTAAAATATTCAGATTTGCGATTTTGTATGCCTTATTCTTCCCTGCATTACTACTAATTATGAAATAATAATCTATACAGTATATTCCACTTAACGATATGCTTGAGTAAGTATAAAACTGTTGCGTAATTTCAATTGTAGACTTTCTTTATGACACACATGTAGAAAAAGCAGTTCATTTTATACAAAGCAGCAGAAGGCTTTGAAGCGTACCTGTTTAACATATACTAGTGAATAGGTATAAATTGTGATATATATATATATATATATATATATATATATATATATATATTGTAGTAAGCCAAATTAATGCTACCCAGTAAAAAGAAAAAAATAATATTGTTATTAGTGTAGATTGGATGTTATTTTATTTTTAAAAAATAAATACAGCTACCAATAAGGTTGATCAGTGGAAAGTTAGACATTGAAATGATTAATAATTTTATTTCACATTGTTTTTATTAAACTTTAACTGATATCCGATGTCCATATACAACATTGTATATTTAAAAAGGAAGTACTCCAGCATTTGTGCATGTAGGCAATGCGGCATATAATCCAATTTATTGGGAGCCCTGTGCAATTATTGTTATTCCTCCCAGGCCTTCCACTCTTCTGCATATTGAACGCCAGCGACATATCTTGGCGTCATGTAGGAGGAAGCGGAGCTAGTGACAACTATTCGCGTGAGTAAACTATTAGAAATTAGCGTGTCTGAAAGACTTAAGACATCTTGCGTATATATTGAAGTGCCTGATACAAATTGTTGAGGGCTCTGGTGAGACCGAGTACAACGCATTACTTTTTCGTTCACTTGTGTGATTTACAACAGTACTATTCAACCTTTTTTCCTCGTGTACCCCTAGACACAGTTCGCCATCCAAGTGTGTACCCCCGAAGCTGTTTAAAGAAAATTACATCGAAATGAACTTATTAAACTTAATACACATGTTGTGTTGATTACAAAAGGGAGACAAATAGAGACCCAACAAAAGGACAATCAGTGGGCCAATCAGAAGACTATTTACAGGGGGGATAAACAGCACATCTAAAAAAAAATTAACATGAGAAATTTCAAAATTTTCTTCAACTATGATAATTCAATTTACGTACACCGAGAAACATCTTCGCGTACCCCCGGTTGAATAGCACTGATTTACAACACTGCCATTCCAAACTTCAACTTGTAACTTAAACTTAATCTGAGTCTTTGATTTTTTTAAAAAAAATTTACGATTTCAAAGGTTAAAAGCAGTGCAGTCAGTTTCCTTATTTACTGACTTCCATTGAAGCAGTTGTGTAACATACACATACTCATGGTTGTGTTTGATTCTCACAAGTAAAGGTCACGTTTGGGTGAATCGAGTTGCTGCCTTAGACATATGTGATAGAATAGTACTAAGTATGTTCAATATGTCAGGGAAGTATTAGGTGCAAAGCTCGAAGGGTTTAGGAGATACAGCCATTAGAAGGTTACATGGAGGTACAGTCATGTCCAAAATGATTGTCGCATATCTATAACTGTCTTGTTGTGGGATTATAATTTGATAATGATTTTGCATGGTACTTTTAATACTGTTACTATGTGTATAATCGGGAAATGTGTATTTGTGGTAAATTTCACACACTAGGAAAAGAATTATAAATACGAAAATTAGAATGAGTAAAACAAAATTTTGCTAAATGGGCAAGAAAGGTTTTTTCGTTATATTGTTCTTATTCACTGCTCTTTTGACATGAAATTTACCGCATACATGTCTTTGCCGATTTATACACACACTAACATTATAAGAAATACCGGGCAAAATCGTTATTAAATTATATTCCTACAACAGCATGTTTATAGACATGCGACAATTATTTTGGACATGACTGTACATGTTATAGTCTATTTCAGTACGTGATATGATCGCTGATGACATTCCAGCTGCCGATGTCTTCAATGCGGATCGAAGTCGCTTCGAAAAGGAATTGCATTCGTACCGGGCGTTGAGGGAGAAAGGATCAGTGAATATCAAAACAACAGTGGGATATGTGAGTGCAACAACTCATTCCTACATGATAATGCCGGTTGTGTGCATGGAAGGGGTAATTCTGCGTCCCATGTTGAACCAAACGGTAGGTTTCCTGCAGTAAAGCTTGACAATCCGGCTAATATAATCTTAATCTCATTTGCTGGTAAAACAGCGAACATGAACAAACAGGACCTTAAAACATTCTATTCGGACGTCATGTGGAAAAGCATTCCACGTGATAGGAAGAAATTCCTCCTGTTACTTGATTTATGGTCTGCAAACAAAGACGACAGTCTTTCGTCACAGTGTGTGCCACTAGGCTTTGAATTGATCAAACGGCTGATACCTGGTGGATGTAGTGGCATGATTTAGCCTCTGAATGTTCACTTCTTTCGTCCATACAAAGCCTTTGTTCGTTTCGTCACTGATATGGCATTAACAGGAAGTAAAGTGAATATTTGGTATCGCGACAGGTCCATACAACTTCAGTCGTTAACAATTTACCATCTCAGTGCTCCTCGTTTTCGCAACATGATTACATTCGCTTTCCATAAGGCTGGATTCTTAAATGAGGAGCCTGAAAGTTGGATCGCTTCTTACGATTACTGCTTTGACGGAGTTGTAAACGACAAATGTTTCAGGTTCGACTTGATTGCGCTTGTCAGATGTGCTCACTGTGAGCAGAGTATTTGTGCGAGGCATGCACTCTTTTCTGAACTGAGGGAGGCGGAGTGGCTCAGTGGTAGAGCGTTCACCTCCAGTGCTTGGGGTCCCTGTTCGATCCCAGCTCGCGCCGTGTGGACTCTGAGGTTTTCTCGGGGTTCTCCCGTTTCTTCCCACTTTCTTCATTCCACCATTTCACCAATTTCTCATCATTACCGTCTCCTTTAGCCTAAATGGCATAACCGTGGGACGTAAAACTTAAAGATTTCATTTCATTTTTTTTTCTGAACTGCATATTGATTGTAGCAATTGTTAACTTTCCTGTGCAATAACAAAATCACTTCAGATTTGCAAAATAAACAACTTTCTCTTGTATTTCATCTTAAATATGCTGGAAACACGAACATAATCTAGTTTAGAGAAAATAATAGGTATAAGACTTCTTATGCTTTGGACTATGTATTACATTACGACTGTAACATGTACCTCCATGTGACGTTCTAGTGGCTGTATCTCCTAAACCCTAAAACTAGCTTTGCATCTAAAACTTCCCTGACACATTGAGCACACTTAGTACTATTCTTTCACATGTCTCGGGCAACAACTCGATTCACCCAAATGTGACCCTTACTTGTCAGCAAGAATGAGTTAATGTTTAATGTTTTGGAGTACGTTTTAAAATAACAATTCACTGTGTATGATATGTGTAATTCATTATAGCAGTTTGATCCTATTCGGTTATTTTTTGTGCAAAGCTGCCATGAATGCTTTGAATACCAGTATTAAAAAGTTAAAACACACTTTTTTCAACTCTTTTGCGATGAGACATATCCAATCAAGGGCCTGAGGCAATTGAGATCATTGCCAGAGTTTGCAGAATATTAAATCAAGAAGAACAGCACTTTAGGAGTGGTACTAAATTTGAAATTTGCATTTATAAGGAAAATCAGGAATAGGAAACTTCGTTTTGCGAAGTAAGGGAAAAGTTGGATTTTTTTTTTTAATCAATCGCTATCACCTTACTTCAAACGCACTAAAATTGTACTAAAGATGGAGCGATATTTGTGGATTTTCAATATTTCTCCTGATTCAAAGTTAATTTCTTAATTTTCTGTGATTTTTTTTCGGTAAATGATATATATACTATCATATATACTATAAATAATAATTCTCCTTGTAATAAATAATAGAACCGGTGATTCCTCAGGTATACGACAAAATGCTTGCACCTGTTATTGAGGCAGCATTAGGGGTTCGTCCTTCTGCATTTTTTTTTTTAAATGTACGTTACACACAAAATTCGAACACCTAATGTGGTTATCGTAGTAAACAACCTACTCCTTTTCTGGACAAAACATGAAAACGCTAAAACACTTGTTTAATATTCTTAAATAAAAACTCTTGAAGTACCAAATGTCATCCTAAATATGGACATCTTAATATAATAATTATCAACCTTTTCCCTTTCTCTTCTGGTTAAAATATCAAAAAACGCTGAAATATTGTTTAGTTACTCTAAATGATAAGTTCAAGTTCACAATATTTAAAAGGTTAGTTATGTTTAACCTTCAGAGATTCAGGGATATGGACTTTCCAGTGTAATAATTGCCACTTCTATTTCCCCTCTTCTAGTCGACTTTTCCAAAATCCTTCCTTACTGGTACCTTACGTCACAAATCCTATGTACTGTTCAAATTCCAAACTTTCAGATTAAGTAGTTCGACATGGGCGTTGATCAGTAATTTTTGTATTCAGGACTTCTTTTACTCCTAGAGATGTGTAAATTATAGTCATTGTAATATTTCTGACAACGTGCATAATATTGATAACGCGAAAAAGAAAAAATCATGGAAGCTAAAGTAACTAATAAATTTAACTAGTCGGTAGCACTGCTGACTCCGTAGAGTGCAAGGTCGAGGCTTGCGATACAACTTGCATAGTGATGGAGAAAAACACAAGTAGTGGGAATTGTATTCTACCTGAACATTCCAGTCGACATGATTTCTACATTTTACGGTAAGCTCCGGGGATTTCTTTTCGTATGACTAATTATGAACGGAAGAGAGAGAAGAGGTTCGGTATGCTCAGTAGCATTTAAGTTTTATTTTTTTAAATTCAGTGTAAATAAAAAAAAAATTCACAATTTTTTGGGTGTAAAATTAACATTTTATTGCTATTTTTTAAAATTATGTTCCAAAACCTTTAAGATATGACTGATATCAAGTACTCTCACTTGCTGTTACGCTGTTTCATGTATAAAACATTGCAGCATTATCTATGTAGGATATTTTTGTTCTTCATTTATGTGTGAATTTAACCTATACAAGGGTCACGAGTTTTGAGATGTGAAATAACTTACATACTTAAAACCAATTTAACACTTACATTTTCTCAAAGTATTCACCATTACACTGTACACACTTTTGCATCCTCGAAAACCACTTTTGGAAGCAGTGTTGCCAGTCTTTTTCTTCAAGTGTTGAAAGTTCATTCTCGTAAGCCACTACAGCTTCTTCAGGGCTGCAAAATCTCTTCCCACGCATGATATCTTTGATCCTGGGGAACAGAAAAAAATCACACAGGGTCAGGTCAGGGCTATACGGCGGATGAGTCATAAGTTTAACCTCCGTAGATTCTAAAAACTGAATTGTGATGTTGGCCGTGTGTGCGGACGCGTTGTCATGATAAAGCAGGATCCCATGCAATCCAGTCCTTGGACGCCGTTTCCGAAGCTTCTGGAACACTCTTGTTAGGCAAACAGTGGTGTACCACTGAGCAGTAACAGTCTTTTGTTCTTCAAGTGGAACAGTTGCAACATGGCCAGATTTGAAGAAAAAAGTTGCGACCATCTTCTTCCCCACACTTCGTGGTCGCTTCACTTTCGTGGGTGGATTTTCGTCTGGAAAGATCCAAACTGTAGACTGTCGTTTATTTTCAGGGTCAAATTGATAGATCCAAGTCTCATCACCAGTAACAATGTCAGAGACGCGTCGAGAATTGCCTCCATCAAATCTTGCAAGCATTTCTCACAGCATTCCACATGCATGCGCTTCTGCTGTTCAGTCAAAGTGTGAGGCACCCAACGAGATGAAACCTTCCTGAGCCGAAGATGATCATGAAGAATTGTTGTTACTACTGGCGATCCAATGTTCACTGTAGATTCAATGTCCTTGGAAGTTGTTCGAGGATTTTCTTCGAATCATTTGTTCCACAGCGGCAATGTTTTCATCTGATACAGCTGTTGCTGGACGTCTAGCTCTCTCTTCATCTTTAAGCGATGTCCGGCCTCTTCTTAATTCACCAAACCACCGAAAAATTGTAGCACGAGAAGGAGCAAGGTCCCCAAATGCCCCCTGCAAACGGTCAAGACTTTGTGTCTCGTTCAAACCACTTTTGAAATCGTAAAGGATCATTGCCCGAAAATGTTCCCTTTCGAGCTCCATTCTAGACAGCCGAATACTGTTCACATCAACAAACAAGTGAAGGCGATACGGCCACGCCGATAAGCGAGGCGAGTTGAAACTTGCTTCGCTTCTTCTCTCTGGATACCACTACCGAACGCAATTGTTGGAATTCAAATACTGTGCCACAACAATACGTACCTCAAAACTTCCGTAGTGACCCTCGTAATTAGATTTGACCTTCTATCACACTATGTTGATTAGAAAAATAATCAATCCCTCCCATCTAATCAGGCTGATATAACGCATTTTCGTACCCCAAGCGTATAATACAAATGCTTCCGAATATGCCATTCCAAGTTCGAAATGTTAAAACTTTTCATGTTACTGATATTTTTTGAGTACTTTACTGAGAAAGGAAATCAACAATAGAAATACTGGAATTGTATTTTGAATATGGGCAGATGCAAATTTCGTGTAGATATGTGGACAGAAGTTGAATGTTGACGTGAAGCATGTAATAATATATTACAGTTTACGATATGGATACACTCATTAAGACCGAGAATTATCCACTATCTTCCATTATTATCAATAACAATTCTTACTGATAAAAGAGACTGGGACCTAAGTCTGCACATGAAAATTAAAACCTCGATTGAGGTTGTGGAGAAAAAAAAATCAAGTTTTAAAAGTATATTTTTATTGGGTTATAATTGAAACCTGGTACGAGGGTAAGTCAACTGAAAACCATAAAAGTAGAAATAAAAATCCGCATATGGCGCCAGTGAGCTGTAAGTTGGTATGCCTGTTTACGATAGTATGCCGGATGTCTCCTAGGTGACAGCAGCCGACAGATGCACAAACACCGGCGCAACAACAGTTCCAAAATGGCAGCCCCACTAGCCACATGCACCAGCGAGGAGCAGCGTTCTGTGATTCGGTTTTTGCGAAGTGAAGGTGTGAAACCGATTGACATTTTTAGTCATGGATCGGCACTTCATATTGTGAATGATGTTCTCCAGTTTCATAAGGTGTCTGCAAGATGGGTGCCCCGACAACTGACGCCTGAACTGAAACAGCGACATGTTGATGCGTGCGAAGACCTTTTCTGGCTTGCTGAACGTGACGGTAATGCCTTCCT
This sequence comes from Thermobia domestica, assembly GCF_964235325.1. NCBI lineage: Eukaryota > Metazoa > Arthropoda > Insecta > Zygentoma > Lepismatidae > Thermobia > Thermobia domestica. The sequence goes on from NC_137458.1 coordinate 115,819,120, forward strand.
GTCACGAATCGTCACTGGTGACGAAACATGGGTGCATTACCATCAGCCTGAAACAAAGCGAGCGAGCAAGGAGTGGCGGCAGGAAGTTCCACTCCGATGAAGAGGTACGCAACGCGGTGCACGAGTGGTTGCGCCGTCGCCCAAAATACTTTTTTTTCTGCAGGTATTTAAGCTCTTCCGAAGCGCTGGCGGACTTGCATTGAACGAGGAGGGGACTATGTTGAAAAGTGATTTACTTCTGTACCCTGTGTGACCAATAAATAATATTTAAAAAAATAATTATGGTTTTCATTTGACTCCCCCTCGTATTTCACCCGTTTAGCTGATGTTCTAACACTGGTTTACCCGCAATATAGGCTCTCTCTGCGTTTGCTCTTATGCTTTGTCATCCTACGTGTTTTTATTAGTATTATAAGGAATTAGCAATACGTATTCTAAGTATTTTAATCCTGTGGACATCGAGTGCGGCATGTTCCTTGGATACTTTGATATTTTATATGTAATGTGTGTACACGTACATGTTTCTGTGTGCATTTTATGTATTTCTTCGTCGAACTTAATTGCGTAGCAAGAAGATATTATTTAGAATCTCTGCAAGAAGGTTATAGCAATTAACTGATAAGTTGAACAGAGATAATTACTGGTTAGGTAAGATTTGTTTTGTCTCATTTTCCATATTTTATAGATGAAAGTAATGCCCCTGGCAAGAAGATTCCTGTCCAACAACTGATTATTTTGTGTTCCTTTTTTAAAAGTGGAGCACAGCATATTGTGTGTATATATAAAACTTTATTTATTTATATTTTGTGCATACAATCCGTAGATACGAAAATGTGCTTTACTGAGATTACATTAGTCAAGATATTTATTTTGCTATAGATAATATTTAGTTTGAAGGTCGGTGGAGTCACAGGGTCTGAGTTATTATAAGAGAATGGCTGTGGATGTGATTGCTTGGCAGAACTACAAATATTTCTCTTTCGTTCAATAAAAGAATATGAGAGCTTTGTGAGAGGCCTTCCAGGCATTGCGGAGCGGTGATCGATTGCCTTTATGTTTCTCCACGATTCCTCTTTGTAGTCTCTCAGTGGCACACGATTCTTTGGTAATAAGCACAGAATTTTTGTACCACATTATCTTTTTATTATTCGTGATATTTTTTATTTTTTTAAATTTATTTAAATATTGTTAAGAGGAGTAGGATAATTAGGATAACAGAATTATGGGTTCTAGGTGTCATCTGGTTAAGTTGTTTGTGGCCAACTCAGAACTACTCTTAGTTTCACTCCACTCGATTTTATACAAAAGTTATCGGATCCTCTGGTTTTGTCTCATTTTCTATACTTTATATCAGCTCCATCGAGATAAATTGTGTTTTGTATAACTTTCAAAGTAATTTTGATAGTGAAATTTCAAGAAAAAATGCCAAGGTTCACGTGATTTTTTTTTTAAAATATCAACGAGCTTATAGATCTTATTGACGACAACAGAATCAAAACCGAACTAACAAACGACCACGAGCAAAGGATCGCACAGAACATTACCGATATACTCTGATTGAAGGCTACAGAACAGTCTATGTTGTATCTAATAACTTGTTACATATAATCGTGGCGGACAACCGTAAGCTCAACACAGGAAACTTGCCGTCGTCAACGAAAAGCTGTGTCGAGCTCGGCAGATCCGAATTATTGCCTTTCAGAAGACGAATCAAAACCTGGAAATTCGGAAGATTCACCAAATTTCCAAAGAGAAAAGAAGGAAGCCATTGTCTGGTCTTGTAACGTTGATGGTGAATGGAAAAATTGCGGATTGGCCGAAGTAAATCGTAAAGTAGTTTACTTGGTTCACCAGTTTATTTTTTTTAAAGAAAAAACTTTAAAATTGGTTTACATAACTCATGTAAAATATAAATTTATTTTAAACTACTTTCGATTTGCTTTAATACCAAACAATGACACACAACTTTGCGACATATTGTCCAATAGTTACCGTTGCAAAATATGCTTTTATCTGAAAGAAATATGGAAAATAAGGCAAACCAGTTAATTTGATGTAACTTTCGAATGGAATCGTACAGGCTGGAATTGAAAATATTTCGGAGTAGGCCATAAAGAACTCTATAAGGTGATTCCTGGAACATTTTATTCCATTGGGTTCCAATTTTCAGTACCCTTCCTGATAAAAAAAACTAGCCATCGTTTTATTGTGCCTTAAAATTGCTGATGTTTCGGAATTGTTAACTGTTAGGATCAATCGAGATTTATCGGATAATATTTGATATATAAATCCGATGGAAATGCGAAGTGGTTCGTAAAGAGATCCGACCTTCTGTAGGCCCTAATAACGTAAGGTACTGCTTGTTCTCCCATATTTACTCGCATCATTGACGTGAAATTACCAATCTGTGTGCTGTTAACGTAATCGCATTTTCTAGTCGAGTACTTGCCTTTTATATTATTCGCAACGTGAAGTTAAAGTTTCGTCTATTAAGCTTTTCCAACAGATCATGGTGATAAAACGATTCTTGAATTTTCAGTGAACTACAATGGTTTAAACGCTCTTGTATCAAAATTATTATAGTGCAAATTCATGGTTTTGGCGTAGTGCTGATAATACGGTCCAGCGCACTTGGTATATTTTTCAACTGTACTTTATAAATATTCGTGTAACATCGAATTTGCCCTTTGCAATACCATTTTTGTTTGTGTCCGTTCGATTTGTGACAGGTTGTAGATTTACATGTGGGATAATGATCCAATTTGCCCTTCTCCCCTAAAAGAACGCAATGCTTCTTCTGTAGTCTACTGATATTATTTGTTAAGGAATCGTGACGCTCGTATGGTTAGCATTCTCATTCTCTACACTTATACCTGGTTAGGTTTTTGTAGAGATTGTTGTTCTAGTACTTGCCAAACTGTACTTCCAGGACTATATACAAATGTCATGCCTAATGTTTTTAGAATGATATAGTTGTTCATACCTCACGAACTTTATAGGTGTTTAAAGTAGTCCTCCGCCCGTACAATAATGCACCTCATTAAAAAAAAACGCGTCTAAAGTAGTTCTTACAGTCTCTAGAAATGCATCCTTGCACTGAAAGCTTGTAATGTCCTCGTCAAAGTCAAACTTTATTCCTTGAGTCCTTACAAACGGTGAGTAATCATATGGTTCCTAGTCCGGCGTAAGGAGAAGTTGTGGTAGTTGCACTTTGATTTTAGCCAAGAAATCCGGTATCCGAGCAGGCATGTCAGTTGTTAAGCTGATGATATCAGGTTGAAGTGGAATTTCGCGAAGCCTGATGTGGTCGTCATTTCCATAATTCCTGGAGAGACATTTGTGTACCAATTTTCAGTCATTGCCCTTACGTTTCTGAACTCTTCTCGGCTTGGGGTAATCTGTGGACAACTCAATTTACCATGAAAATGTTATATTTTTCCCATTGATATGTGAGTGGCTCGGGGGGCATAATGGTATGTCACATTTTGTAACTTTCGAAAGCTTGGAAAAGAAGATTCAACATACTCATTCAGTGCAATGACAAATACCAAACAAGCTCTCCCTCTCAACAGCAGATACACTTCCTAGCTCTGTAGTTTGATCCCTGCTAGTTCCACCTAATAACTCAATTTTACCGGAAGTGGCGCCTACCATTATGTTTCTCCGAGCCGCTCATATTAAAATGTTCTTTTCGATTTGGATTTTCTTTCCGGTACCGTGCCGCGGAGGAAGGGGGGGAAAGGTGAGCGGGGCGACGGTCCAGGGTGCCGAAGTAAGAGGACGAAAAATTCGAGGAGAAAAAGGAAAAATTACTTGGAATATATGTATGGGGCGCTGATTTTCCACAGCACTGCATTGTTTCTTTCAAATGATCGTAAGTTGTGTCTCAAATGCCCTATATACTAAATAATGAATTTTGGTGTAGTTTTGTTCAAAGCGTCTCGAGGAACTTGCATGATTGTTTTTTATGAACGTAGTTTTAAGCATGATACCTAATAGTGTTCGGATTGTAAGTAAAGCTGCAGGTCTCGTATTTTATTGTTTCTGCACTGAAGAGGGGAATCCAAACAACAATCAATGGCAGCAATGGCGTGCACACAACCTTCTTTAAAAATTTCCGAAATGTTAGATTAATATTTGTGAAATTGGCTGGTTCAGAGTTGCAGAAAATAAGCGAATTATTAAACAAAGATTCTCTACGGCAAGTGAAAGCTGGTTCCCACGTAATAGTGGAAATCTAATTTATAGAAAGAATTAAACGAAATTTTTTGGTTGAACGTTTTGACGATTATTCTCTTTGGACAACAAGAGACCGGTGATTAGTGAAAATGAATGATTGTGAAATTTTTTGTCTCTCCTACCGGAAATTGCACCCTAGACCACGGGCACCAACGGCGCACATTCTAACCACTAGACCAGCGAGGAGTATTGCTAATTGAAAGGAGTAGATGAAGAAATCAATACAGGGTGTATTTCTGAATTACAGATGGTGATCAGAAAAATGGAAACACCTGAACGAAATTGCAACTTCCCAGATTAATATGGTGTCGAGCCACCTTACGCTTTCAGAACAGCCTTGATGCGACGTGGGATGGAGGCATAGAGGCCGTGAATGGTAGCAAGTGGAATTTTACACCATTCCTCGTGCAGGGCATCGGCCAGTTCTGTGAGAGAGGATGGAGGTGGAAATCGTCGCCGGAGTCGTGTTTCCAAGACGGACCACAGATGTTCAATTATGTTGAGATCTGGGGATTGGGCGGGCCAGGGGAGGTGTTGAACTTCATCCCGATGTTCCTGAAACCACGCTGCAACAACGCCAGCTGTGTGAATGGGTGCATTATCATCCTGGAAGATGGCGTCATTGTCCGGGAACAACATCCGGACCATAGGATAGTGGTCTCCTAAAATTGCGACATAATCGTTGGCAGTGATTCGTCCGCTAAGTGTGACCACAGGACCCAATGAAAACCATGATATGGCGGCCCACAGCATCACCGAGCCGCCGCCGTGTTTCACAGTTGTGCGGAGACACTGCAGATCATAAGCTTCTTTGGGCGTTCTCCACACATAAACACGGTCCGTGGTTGGGAATAGGGTGAAGGATGACTCATCCGACCATATCACACGTTTCCAGTCCTCAACGGTCCAAGTTGCATGGTCGCGGCGCCATTTGCGGCGTGCGAAAGCGTTATGGTCCCTGATGAGCGGTTTGGCCCGTCCAACACGACCCCTTAAGTTCATGTCATGTAATTCGCGGCGGACTGTGATTGTCGAAACAGGATGGGGGACGTGCTGATTGAGTTCCTCCGTCACTTGCTCCGCAGTGGCACGACGGTTCTGCATGACAATGTGCTTTAATACCCGGCGTGACCTGTTACTCATGATTTTCTTCCGCCCACTGTTCCACTTCCCCGATGTGGTTTTCCCGTGTGTTGTGTAGGCCGTCATCACCTTCGACACTGTCCCACGCGACACATCTAACACAGTAGCCACTGCCGTCACACTCACTCCACATAACCGCGCACCAACAATTTGCCCTCTTTGAAAATCTGAGAGGTCTCCCATTTTACACTACTTTCGTCTGCTGCGCCACTGGACACTGCTGTTCCACTGCGCCTGACGTAGTATGAAGACCGACCTAACACACCATCACCAGTCGTCCGGCGTTGCGGGCGCCACGACACCACTGCCAACCCATACATCTGACGTGTTGCCAACTACAGGTGTTTCCATTTTTCTGATCACCATCTATATATATAAAGTGTATAAATAATAAAACAATGATCCAAAAAGTCATTATTTTAAAAGTAAAGTTCTCATTTTCGACACTGTCCTATTATTATTATTATTATTATTATTATTATTATTATTATTATTATTATTATTATTATTATTATTATTAATAATAATAATAATAATAATAATAATAATAATAATAATAATAATAATAATAATAATAATAATAATAATAATGTGCAGTCGTAGAATGAAGGCTTGTGTGACAATCCAAAGAATGCAATTTAAGATAATATTCTAGTATTTACTTGATTTAATCAAACCTCCTGATGCAGGAAAATCAGGCTTTTGGGTTTTTGGTAAAAGGGACTATCCAGACTTTTTTTTAAAAAATAGTAATCACAGATTCAAAAAATTGCTGTTAGTTTGTAAAAGGAGAATCTACAAGGTAACTAACTGCCTATGCATGGGAAAATATTTTTTTTGTTTCCTCACTTTCCTCCCTGTTTGCCCTCTCTGCTAATTTACATAGAAGTGTTTCTGAGAAGATACCAACTTCATGTTTTAAAAATGGGTTTCTTATTTTTAAAAAGGAAAGAAAAGTGATTATTTTTTAAAAAATGAAAGTTTTCAGAATTCATTTCGTAAAAAAATTTTCGAATTTTAAGAATGAAAGACATATTTTAGTTCACACATCTTTTTTCGTTTGAAAATTTTTCATATATTTTTTCGTTTCGTTATTTCTTAACATCTTTTTTCCTCTCTTTTTTTTAAAAAGTAGAATTAATCGTAAGCCTTGCTGCTCAGGTGGCAGCACTTGGAATCGCTTCTTTTTTTTTTTTCATTGTTCATAATATGCGGCAAATGATTACAATTGGCATTGTTAATCGTAATTTCATACTTTGCCAATGGATTGCAGCAATATGCTTTCCCATCACGATCGTCTATTTTGTTAGTTCTAAAGTCAAAATCCTTGTCACTTGTACAAAAAAAAAAAAAAAAAAAAAAAAAAAAAAAAAAATTAGAGAAACATTTAGTATGAAGTGAAAGAGAGAGCTTTGTTTTCTCTCCTCCCTTGTTTTCATCGTAGAAGCAAGCGATCCCCTCTCTTCTCTGTCTGAAACAAATTTTCAGATTTTTCTTCCGGGAAATCAAATTTCCCGGAATCGTGATTTTGTTATATATGTTTCACGTTCGTAATTAAAGAAGTGTTAAAAATCGAATAAGATTTCGAATACTGTTTACTTAAAATTTCAAAATAAACCTAAGAAAAGATCGATATTCAATTTAGAGCTTCGAGATATCACCTATCACGTGCAAATAGAGTTACACGTGAAGTTTCTGGCTTCAGCATGAGAAAACCATTAGGTTGAGGTAAACCTGACCAACGGAGTGGTTCGTTGAATGTCAGAATTTGACATCTGTCGTTGAGACGGAAATGGCGAAGAGTTGAAGGTCCATGTTCCTGTCACGTGGATGCTGTATCCGTCCTTGGATGTTGGTATGTATAGAGAACAGGGATGGGGAATAGAGAGGACAGACGGGATCGATGTGCGGTTGTGACGTCATGGTTAGCGCACCTGTTTCTTCCTGTTCATATATATATAAAAAAAGTACGCGCCATCTGATAGTGAACTGTGTTATCTCTATTACCTGTATCAAAATGATAAAGAATACTAAGTACTGGATTAAATCATATGTGATTTTCCCCCCTTTTTTCTATTACTTCCCATCCTTTGTGCAGTATTATGTTTCGTTTGAGGATCCACTTCTTTCTTAGAAAATATTGAGGTGAGAAATTATCAGTGGGAGTTGCTTTATTAACAGCAGTAGTTAAAGTAGAGTAACCGTATGGCAGACTTTAAAAAAGAGGACATTTTTAACCAACTTAAAAAAATAGATTCTCAGTTTGACCTGTATGTATTTAAAGTATATATTACTGTACATACATATATAAGGATGTTCGAAATTATATCGAGAACCGTTGGTCATACTTCGATGCGGATTCACTAATCTAATCAGTTATTCCAAAGGAAGATTCCCTATAAAAATATTTTAGTTGATAATTAATTATAACCGACTTTGTAAAAGTTTTTTTTTTTTTTTTTTTGTGGTAAAAAAATTCAACCGTATTTGAGAAACTTGTTTCCAAACCTGCTATTTCCTTTCATTGCTATTTGACAGGAGACCACAAATTCTCCTGCTCTTTTCTGAGGACACAAACTAATAAATTCTTTGGATTTCTATAATGCATGTAACATTGTTTGTTAGTATTGTTATTTTCAAGCATATATCTAATCATTTATCTGCATAGCAGGTTTTGGAAATTAAGTTGGCCTTTAGCGTTTTCTGGAAATAAATATACTAGGTAATAATTTTAGATCTTTTTTTGGAAAGAGTTATATTCAAAGGCACTACTGTTTACTTTAAAAGGAAGATAAGACTATCATAATACATTAATGTGTTGTTAATAACTGTAAGTTATAGTTAATATAGAAATAGAACATTTTTCATGTTTGGGTATAATCATTTTTATATAACATATTCAAAATTCTTTTTTGATTTCAAAACTTTAAAAAAATTAAAGACTCTTCTTTCAAAACATAAATTTCAAGCTTTTTAGGTTATACTGTAGTTTTGAAAAAAGTTACACTGTGATATAAGACAAAGTTCAAAAAAAATATATTAATTTACAATATTGGGTATATCCTCATCTGCCAACTCAGTTGCTACCTCAAAACACTGTAAAATTCTATTCCCTGCCACTCCAACCCTGTAGCTGCTAACAGTTGTTTGAATCATTGGCTTTTGTTGTTGAAACGTGATTGATATTCTTCTGTTCTCTCAGTTGTAGCTGAGCATTAGTAAACCCGGTGTTCCTTCTCAAGATCTTGTGCAATGGCGAAGCGTACTGTGAGGCTGCGCCTACTCTGTTTTCTACCGTATATTTCCTTTATCTTTGGTTTCTTACAAAATAAAGTCAATATTTCAACATTTCGTTTTTTTCGGTAACAAAACAGTAGGTTGGAAACACTTTTAGACCCTTCCGTCTGAGCCTCACCAGCTCGCTACACAGGCTTACAGGCTATGTTGTTCAGGAAGCAAAGCTATTATCGCTGAGGATTGCATGCATTGTTGGGAAGGTGCGAAGGCTCGCCTCTAGGAGTTTAGTTTTAGCGTTGAAGGCATCTTTCAATGCTAATATGTTATAAAATGATTTCCTTAACACAGAGTAAGAAGTTTCTTTTTAGAATTATGTATTTCTATTAGTGATAACTTGTTTAATTTAGGTATACACTCTCGGGAGTTATTCAGAGTAGCTTTTTTTTTCCCCTCATGGGGTCTGTCTGGACCATAATAACTTGTAGAATAGAAGTTTGATACATTAAACATCCATATAAATTTATCAAACGCTACCGTACAGGATAAAATAATAATATTTCTATGTAATTTTAGTTGAGTTTTCCATTTCATAGAATCAGTGGGACATTTACGATTTTGTTTCGGGAGGGGCTTTGCTAACTTTATTCCATTTTCGTTTCCAAAGTCCATCTCATCGTTGTTCTCATTACGCGATATATGCAACCCACTACGCAGTACTTACTCGCTGGCTGCCTATACGAACAGCGTTTTCATCCTTCCTGCGTGTTATCCCATCTTCGGGCATTGAGATAAATCTGCGTCTCTTTCGCATACGGGCAACATATGCACCCAAAGCAAAAACACGTATTTTCTGTTTTCGTTTCTTCTTTCTTCTTGCTCCTTATCACCCTTTTCGCTTATTTCCGTAACACATTGTAACAATGTTGTACACGTGATTGGTCCATTTTCCGATGTTCTGCTCTCTTCTCATGGGTGCGTTCTACCTCATTGAATTGCGTCGACTATGGGTAGTATTTCGTACATTTGAACATTTCCAATATCTCTTCTCGTTCTCGCTATATTCCACATAATCTCATTTTGACCCCGACCCTTCTAATGTGCTTGTTGACCGATATAAAGAAATACGTGTCGCTTCTTTTTGGATGTTCTTTATCTCTGTGCAATCTTATCACAATCGGCGTGTTACATCTGGGTACCCTGCCTTGTAAGATTCCAAATGCCCTCTCCGCCGGCATATAGGAGTGCCCCCTAACTGGAAAGAACCACTCATACTCAATGCTGTTTGTTGGGCAAAATATATGCATCATGAACAACTTGGCATAGTTTTTATTTTGCCCTGTACAAGAGTCACAGAACAGTCTTAGGTTTTTCACTTTACCAACTTTTATCATTAGAATAATGAAAACACGAGACAATTTCATTGCTTCCTCGTCCATACTCGCTTTCAACCCTTCTGTCGAAATGCACGGATTGAGGGTTAAGTGAACCGGTTTTATTGTGCATGACGACTGCAAAAATATAGTACCAGATTTGCCTAGAATAATGTGCCTGACCTATGGGAGTTTTTGGAATAAATTGATTTTGCAGTAGATCAATGCCAACGAAGGAAACAATAAACGCATAATAAATAAATTGTGGGAAAGTTGTTGTTAGTCTCAGTCTCTAAACAAAGCTATTTTAAGTAGGAATGAAATTAGTTAAAATTACTCGCCATAAGTAAAAGCTTTTCCTCTTAAATACGATTTTAGCGTGTTTTGGAAATAGACAATAGAGTTTTCTACAAAAAATATTCTTTTTAGCCTGTTTTGAAAATAAACTGGTATTAGTATGTTTTGGAAATAAACAGTAAATGGAAATAGATGTTTTTGGAAATAAACATGGATTTTACATGTTATCTTCATCGGTAAAAATATGCTTTGGGAGCAAAAAATGTTGAAAATTAAATCTAGAACTAATGAAGAACAAAATGGTGTGCTTAATTCATTTTCGAAAAAAAAGAAAAAAAAGTCGTTTAGCAGGTTTTGAAAATAAGCTTCTCATTTGGTTTATGTTCACGTATAACTTCGCCGTAAGTGCACCATTTTGATGATTCTTTTTTGTTTGAGAGATTATACCTCCTCGGTTGTTTCTCGTGAATTTTAGTAAGGTCTGTTGATAGTCTTTGGAACTATAATATGAAATACCTCAATGAATGCATATTTAATACCGTAATTAAAATACTTCATTGTGTATGTGTTCACATACAACTCCGACATAGATGCACCCATTTTAATGATCCTTTGAACAGTATATTTCCATGGGAAGGCTCCAGGTAAATTTCGTCAGGATCTAATTAGAATATTTGCAGCTAAACCATGAAACTCATCGATGGTTGAATGTTAATACCATAAATTGTATGTATGGTCATGGAAAATTTCGTAACACATAAACTGATTTTAAAAAAAAATGTTCATGCATGGTACGTAAGCTGACATTTTAGAAAGTTAGTGCCCTACCACTGGTTGAATTGGAATTTAATGTCCCTTTCAGTATCGAGGCTATATGAGATGTAGACAGACTTTAATGTGGGATCCGAACCATATGAACTCCCGCCGGATTCCCACGTCGAAGACGCGTTGTTCTAAATTTAGTTTACCTAAACTACTGGGGTAACGAAGAAAGGAAAACGTAAAATGAAAAATTACGGACTCCAAATCAGCGCTAAAAATCAGAAAATAAAAAAAAAAATAAAAAATGTTAGTTAACTTCAAAAACGTTCTAAAAAAAGTAGAAAATAATTCATCATCATTGTTATTATTATACAAAATTTTGAAGTGTGCGCTAAATCAAACAAATTAATGTTTCATAAATTTACCATTGAAACTGTATTCGATATTAGCCATTTTGAAACTATATTTCGATGTTTGCCTTAGTACAGTTTTCAATTTTTTGGGTGCATTATAATAATAATAAATTATTTTATAATTTAGAGCTTTTTTTTAAGTCGGTTAATATTTTTTAAGGTGTTTATTAGATTTCACAATATATTTACATGCCTGTAACCAGGGCAGTAAGACAATGAGTTCACCATTCACTCTTCACTATCTCCACATAATAATATAAAAGTAGTAGTCTTGACGGACTGATCAATGCCTAGACCAATCACACTAAGCTTCAAGCTTGAAATTTGGACAATACATAGGATTTGTGATGTAAGATATACCACTAAGGAATGGTGTTTGGAAATTCTGTGGGAAAAGGAGGAATGTTATTATAAGTTATAGTTATTATGAGATGTCGATATTTCAGATAGAAACGTGAAATTTGGTGTTTAGATTTTTCATTTAAGATAATTAAACACGTATTTCAGAGTTGTTGATGTTCGATCAGAATGGAACATAAAGGAGTCGGAGTTGTTCACTAAGATCCTATACGACGCGTTCGAATTTCACGAGAGACTTCGAGTTCGGTCGAATTCTACGAGGATAAGTCACAAATTGTTATACTGTTGTGGTCATACTATGAAAGTTTGATCATAATTCCTCCATTTGTCTTCCTCTTGTTGCAGATAGATCATGGCTGCTCCATTAGAAGTTTGCACCAAAGAGGAACAACGAGGAGTGATCCGGTTTTTGTGGTCGGAAGGTGTATCAGGGTCCGCAATCCATCAAAGACTTTCGGCACAACACGGGAACAGTGTTTACAAATGGATTGAAAAATTCAAAAATGCTCACTTAGTGTTACGCACGAGGAAGAAGCCAGAGAATCATCTACGGCCACAAATGATCACAACATTGAGCGTGCATGAGACATGGTTCTGTTAGACAAACGAGTGACTATTGATGAAGTAGCACATCATCTGGAAATTAATCATGGTTCTGCGTACGAAATCATCCACAACAGACTTAGGTTTCATAAAGTCACGTTCCTCTTTGGGTCAAACTTCTAATGGAGCGGTCATGATATATCTGCAACAAAAGGAAGACGGCAGAATTAGATCAAACTTTCATAGCGTGACCACAACAGCATAACAATAAAATAGACGAGAACAGAAGTCAGTATGAACAATGCAAAAAAAAAAAAAAAAAAGTTACAGCTTCATTGCGGATGACTTTTGAGTTACCCTCGTATATGATACTGTAATTGCAGTAGAAAGAACGCAGTGAGACATTTGGCATTTGGTAGGAAAACATGGCTAATACTTTAAACTTTTACAAAATCGATTACTGAAATATTAATTTAATCAAAGTCAACATCTATTGTATAATTTTCAATAAAATTTGTATTATCGGTAATGTTAATCACCTTTCTTTGTGGTGGACAAACACCGTGTGCGTGGGTTTTCTCGGGGCTCTCCCGTTTCCTCCCACTTTCTTCATTCCACCATTTCATTGATTACTCATCATCACCGTCTCCTTTAGCCTAACCGGCATAACCGTGGGACGTTAAACTCAAAGATTTCATTTCATTTTTCATTTAATCACCTTTCATTTAAGTAATTGGTATTTCATAATAGCAATTAAAATACCAGCAGCAGTTGTCTGTACTCCTTAAAAAGAGAAAATTTTTACTCATTTTCCCAAAATTCTCCCTGGCCATGAAGAAAGAGAACATCTGATAACCCAAGTTAAAGATATAGACGCGTTTACGTGCTAGAAACTTACTACAGTATTATACGTTCTGAAAATATGTAATTATGCCTTTTTCATTTTACTTAATTAATTCTCCAGTTTCCTTTAAAAAAAAAAAATTAGAACAACCGAATATTATTTTGTTCTCTCCCCACCCGAAAACTAGTTAATATCTTTGCTACTTTTAGGTGTAGGTTGAAGTAGAGAGACCGGCATCTACAGCATTTAGCTATACTGAGAATGGAGGTTTTGAGACCGATTAGCAGGGGGGTAGGGGATCAGTTCGCTACCTCAACGAAGATCTAGCCATTAGAGTAGGTAGAGTTCAAAACTCATAAGGCTAAATAGATAGATTTGGAATAGGGTATAAGTTCATTATGAACATGGGAATGTTACTCAACAATCAAATTAAGAGAGAGTGCAGAAGATATGTGACTAAACAAACATGGGGTTTTGTGAGAGGGAAGGATTACAAGGATTGCCTGTTACTTTGCCTGGTTACAGCGTCGCTCTATCTGCTCCAGACATCAGTAAGGTGCAGGTGTTGCAAAGCCAGGTCTCGATCTCGAACATCAAGGTCGCTCTCTTAGGGTTTGATGATGGGCTCTCTCTACCACAGAAATCGAGTGGTCTTCATCCAGTATCACAAGCAGAATGACATGCGGCAGACACACCGACCAGAGACGAATAAGAACAGCTCCAAGGTAAATAACCACTTGACGAAATACAGATGGTGATCAGAAAAGTGGAAACACCTGTAGTTGACAACACGTCAGATGTATGGGTTGGCAGTGGTGTCGTGGCGCCCGCAACGCCGGACCGCTGGTGGTGGTGTGTTAGGTCGGTCTCCATACTACGTCAGGCGCAGTGGAACAGCAGTGTCCAGTGGCTGCAGCAGACGGAGGTAGTGTAAAATGGGAGACCTCTCAGATTTTCAAAGAGGGCAAATTGTTGGTGCGCAGTTATGTGGAGTGAGTGTGACGGCAGTGGCTACTGCGTTAGGTGTGTCGCGTGGGACAGTGTCGAAGGTGATGACGGCCTACACAACACACGGGAAAACCACATCGTCGAAGCGGAACAGTGGGCGGAAGAAAATCATGAGTAACAGGTCACGCCGGGTATTAAAGCACATTGTCACGCAGAACCGTCGTGCCACTGCGGAGCAAGTGACGGAGGAACTCAATCAGCACGTCCCCCATCCTGTTTCGACAATCACAGTCCGCCGCGAATTACATGACATGAACTTACGGGGTCGTGTTGGACGGGCCAAACAGCTCATCAGGGACCATAACGCTTTCGCACGCCGCAAATGGCGCCGCGACCATGCAACTTGGACCGTTGAGGACTGGAAACGTGTGATATGGTCGGATGAGTCATCCTTCACCCTATTCCCAACCACGGGCCGTGTTTATGTGTGAAGAACGCCCAAAGAAGCTTATGATCTGCAGTATCTCCGCACAACTGTGAAACATGGCGGCGGCTCGGTGATGCTGTGGGCCGCCATATCATGGTTTTCATTGGGTCCTGTGGTCACACTTAGCGGACTAATCACTGCCAACGATTATGTCGCAATTTTAGGAGACCACTTGCATCCTATGGTCCGGATGTTGTTCCTGGACAATGACGCCATCTTCCAGGATGATAATGCACCCATTCACACAGCTAGCGTTGTTGTAGTGTGGTTTGAGGAACATCGGGATGAAGTTCAACACCTCCCCTGGCCCGCCCAATCTCCAGATCTCAACATAATTGAACATCTGTGGTCCGTCTTGGAAACACGACTCCGGCGACGATTTCCACCCCCATCCTCTCTCACAGAACTGGCCGATGTCCTGCACGAGGAATGGTGTAAAATTCCACTTGCTACCATTCACGACTTCTATGCCTCCATCCCACGTCTCATCAAGGCTGTTGTGAAGGCGAAAGGTGGCCCGACACCATATTAATCTGGTAAGTTGCAATTTCGTTCAGGTGATTCCATTTTTCTGATCACCATCTGTACATCGCAAAAGACTTCTTGATTTTGGACATGTATTTAAGAGACGATTTTGTGGGCGTCATGAAGGCGTGACGTAGATCGTTTCTCCCAAAGGGTCTCCTTTCTGGTAATGACGAAGTACCAGGCCATGCTGACAGTGGGGAAAATTGGAATGGGGTGGAAAGTGATGACTTACAGAACAGTAGTTGTTGTTATTTTGACGGACGTGGGTAGGAAAGGAAAATTTCTGCAGACTTTATTAGAATTCAGTCGAGTTATATAAGCTTATGTAATGTGAATTCTCTAAATGGAATGGCTTATGCAATTGACGACATGTAGAATCTTCTTCCTTCGCTGCCTGGGGCGATGTTGTGCCAGGCCACTGGTTTGATAACCGATAACAGACGGTTCCTTTACAATATGGATTTTGAATTACGACTACAGAAACAAAATTCTGTTTTTCTTCATTTACTTGTGCTAGAATTGTTTTATACAGTATTTTGAAAAATACTATAATTTCAATTAAACTATATTTTTCAGATGAGATTTTAAGTCTAAAAAGAACAGAACCCAAGGTTATTTTGTTTGTAATAATTCTTTTGTTAGTAAGATTTTGAAAACTACTTATTGATCAAAAAGCAGTCATAAGATTAAAGTGATTCGATGGTAGACTACTTCTCTGCGGAATGCAGAGTAAGAAATTAAATCATCTTTACGTATCATGATTATGCTCTAATGCAGACGGATGAATGGTTATGAAATAATTTATAGAATGAGAATGTAGCAGGATACAAGAACCCAAAAGTTACGATGTTATTTACCAAAAACTTACATGTCCTGGGATCGAACTAGGGACCCCTTGTACCAGAAGGAAGCACTTTACCACTGATCCACCGTATTTCAAGCAGAAGTACAAGTTTGAATCTAGGTTACACCGTAGGCCTCTATGATGTTCTTTATGTAAAGGTGTTTCAATAAGAATACGGATACAGTATGCCCAAAAAGGCGCTATATCTTTAGAAAATGGAAACTATTTTTTCATGCTTATAATAGGTAAACATTTATATTTCAGAATGTCAAATTTGATTTGACCTGGCAACACTGAAATTTTATAATTGTCAGTTCATTTCATAATTTTGTTGCAGCTTAGTCAACTTGGAGCACTACAGAAAAGGAACAGCGAGTTTTTATACTTTAAAGACTGTAATTTGATAATTTTTTACTCTTGTTCCCGAATTTTCACTTTGTTTACCTCTGTTGCTGGCTTTCCTAATTATGCTAGATAAGTTGATTAATACCTACAATTCGACAGAACACTCCAAAAGGAAAATAATTTCATTATGTGTCTAGAAAAAAGTCTGAATTGTATGTATGCGAAGAGTGGAGTAAAGAAAGAAGTAAGTAAATTCTCGTACAGAAATGGAAATAGTTTAATTTAGTGAATAACTGCTATCAAATTATTTTTCAAGTATTTCAAATTTTCGGAAGAGTTCCGTGTCTTATTTTGTTACGATCCGGTCATCAAATCCCTGAAAATAGGCAACCAAAACTTCATACAAATAATATTGGTTGTCTAATTTTGCTATGGTCTACCAGAGGGATAGTTAGTTATATTTCTATAACACATCTCATCGTTTCGCCTTATAACAAATAAATAGTAAGATTTGTTTCCACCAGTTTAGGCGAAATATTGAACTGTATTTATCCTAATTCTCGTTTCGCCTTAAATGGTGGACAAAAAAGTCGCGAAAATAAAACCGGAGGGTTTTTACAATCTTCGAAATTTTCCACATATGTAAAACAGAGAAAGATGCGGGTACTGCGAAAGTTAGTTTCAGTAACAGTTTAGACTGCGAAAAGTTAGGAAGGGATCTTGCATCTCGAAAACCCATTCCGGTACTTTATTTTCAGATGCAATTGAAGTGTCGAAGAACACGCAGAGTTTGTGTTGTTATTTCTCCAGTAATATGGTGTGTGGTTCGTATCTTACTAGGTGCATTATTGAGAACTCAGAGGAAGCACCTTATATTTTTTACGTAACATTTACGATTGGACTTTTTACTGTATGTGAAATCGAGAGAGAACCGTTTTGTCGTGAAAGAAAGACAATTTCCGCATTTTTTTCCCCGCAAAAATAGTTTACTTCGGTAATAACTTCGGAGTTATTTTCATAAACACATCGCACTTTGGTATTCAATTCTTCGTTTACATCGCACGTTTGTGATTTTGAGTATTCCAGTAATACGTAACAATTCAGCAAAATTAAAATTGTTTACTAGATAGAATACATTATGTTCAACTTTTTGTGTGTGTACAGTGTTCCAGAAATGTGCCCACATTTTTCATCATATATAGAATAGTATGAAATAAATATCATACTTCTTGTTCTTATTCCAATAATTATTGATAACCATCCTATCAAAATACTTATTAGGGGAAATAAACACAGTTGCGGTTAACTAAGTCGTTTTAAAAATTACTGCACACATTAATCTTACTTTGCCATTGAAGTCCTCTAGGTGCCAGCGATTGATGTTGAAGGAGCGAGTCAACTTTTGTTTTCATACCAAAACTCTCTCGAGTTGAATTCATAGATGGGCATAGTCGCAGAACGTAAAACTAGAAATTTCATTTCATTTCATTCGAATTCTCAGGAAATTAATACATTGAAGTAGAAATATGACTTTCTTACGAGAATCAAACTTAGCACTTGATTGAAAAGCTATATCATCCATTGATAATGAGTGTAAATTGATGACTAAGTAAGAAATTGATTAGAATCAAGTAAATGAAGGAAACTAGGGTCCGTTGTTGATCGAAGCCATGCAGTGTTATTGTACTCCTCTGTCAACTAATATGACGCAAACCGAGAATGAACGCTGGAACATGTTCATCCTAGCTGAATGCAATCCTAGTGAGGCACTGATGTAATTTATTAAGTTTTTAATGTAAGCAATACGTCAATTGTTGTTTATACATAAAACGTTTTGCTTTTCTCTCACTATTAGTAAGAAAATTATGGTCGCGTTTGAAGTTTTCTTTTTCAAACAGAGTATATCTCGTCAGAAATGTGTCATCTCCTTTAATGAGAATAGTGACGAGTCTGGTATTGAGTCCTTGTACAGCGCGGTATATATATATATATATATATATATATATATATATATATATATATATATATATATATATATCAGCTCTTTTTTAATTGCTTTTTGTATATTAAAGTGCTAAACACATCTGAATTTGGATAGCAATTTATAGTTTTGTATCGCATTCTCTGTGGCAAAGTACTATTTATTTATTTATTTATTTATTTTGTTGCTTTACGTGAACATGAAATAAAATATAATCTTTGTGACATAGGAAACCCTGGTTCTATTCCTGGCGAGAACTTATGTAGTTCGAATCCCATGTTAACCAGTAAATTCACGTCTCATGGCTAGGCTGCTGAAAGAAACGCTAAACTCGAATCCAACCAGCCCCCCAAATAACATTTTTGTGTGTTACATACAAGTAAAATAATGAAAGGTAAAGTAGAAAAATGTAATTACAGTTATGGACCTGGGAGCAATAGTGGTCTAACAACAATATTTACCAAATGAGAAACAAGCACTAGTTTTCAATTTACTATAATTGTATAAATTATTTTACAGAGCTTGTATTTGGCAGATAGTACAGCGAAATTTTCAAAATGTACGCTGCGCTATATTTTTGTAGCAAAAGCTATTTTGGTGGTTACAATAAATTGTATATATTTCCGACTTAGCAGTATAACATTACTGACAATGGTTTTTAATAAAATGCAAAGAAAGACGAATAAAATGTTTTTGGCAAAGGAGGAAACAAATTGTCCAAAATTAAAGAGATTATAGAGTTGTACATATTGTTGCGGGCGCCGATCCTGATGGAGGAGGAGATCGATGGCGGCTGGACTCCAAAGTTTGATTAAGGTATTTGTGTTAAATCAGTGCTTAAAATAAGTGTATTTGTATGAAAATCCTCCAAGACATCTCATAATGAAACATGGGATATTCCATATGAAATCAACCAATGAAATGGGAAAATCTGACCTGACGATCTTAGATTTTTGTAAAAATTAGTGCACAGCTTTATTACAGTGGGAGATGAAAAAATCCCAAATATTACCTCTCTCCTGTTGAAAGTGTCCCCATACAGGGTGTTCAAAAATGCCAAAAAACGGCATTTTTTCAGTTACAGTGATTATTAAAAATTGTTATAAAATGGTTAATATGTGCACTAGAGACGTGGAACAAACACTATTGGAAAGCTTAAAGATTTCTCTACAAGTTGTACCGTATTTAAAAACCTGTAAAATAAAAAGTAACAATTCAATTTGAGATTTGAATTTTGAATTTCGCATAGAAATGTCCCTCTGCATTTGTTCAAAATTGTCCAGATTGTAGTCTCATATGTGTACTAAAACACCACAAAGTTGCATTTTGGGCACTCAATGGGATCCGATTCAAAATTCAACATAAACCAACCATTGCACGATATTGACCATGTGAATATCTGGGTTCAGATCGATAACCATTTGCCTGGAGCTATTTACCTGCAGCATCA
This sequence comes from Thermobia domestica, assembly GCF_964235325.1. Lineage (NCBI taxonomy): Eukaryota > Metazoa > Arthropoda > Insecta > Zygentoma > Lepismatidae > Thermobia > Thermobia domestica. The sequence continues at coordinate 115,838,911 of NC_137458.1, forward strand.
AAGGAATTTATATTCAATTTCATTTGTTTCTTGATGTATTCATTTGAATTCACACAATTATGCACCTTTTGAGTTATTTAGAGGTGTATTACGTTTCCAAACAGTATTTAATACAGGTCATTATTCTTGTTAGTTAGTATGGATGTTTCTAAATTTATGTTGGCTACATCGATACATATTATTTTCATTCCTTTGTTTCAGGATTGCTATTACAGAACATATTATGAAAGGGAGGGATATATTTTCCTCCCTTTCACAATATTTGTATCAAATGTGTTATGAAACACAGTGAGACTGCTCACAATCACTTCACACACATTCAGCACAAACAATTAGTCAATAAATTCTTTTTCCTATTTCAATTATCCACTTCCACATATCTGTGACAGCAATCCTGAATTGTATGACATTGGACACAGTGCCTTTCGATACCCTCACAATGTTCGCCACTGTTGCCACTGAAGCTTCAACCAGACGGGCACCAACGATCATACCTCTTTGGAAGTCTGTCAGGTCACCCATTATACCGCACCACTTTCACACCACGACACTCACAGGTGAACTGGTTACTGGTGACGGAAGAGGAAGATCCACATGACACATAATAATAAAAAAAAAAAAAACGATCGGCAACCGGCAACCGCAACACGTGTTATACAGTGGATGGCCAAACTTACGTGTCCTGTATGAAGTGTTTTTAAATTTTTTGTCACCCCTATATATATATATATATATATATATATATATATATATATATATATATTGTGTGTGTGTGTGTGTGTGTGTGTTAAAGTATTGGTTTGACGTTTTACAGACTATCCAAGCTAGTGGGTAGTTTTGAATGTGTTCATGTAAAGTTTTTATTATTATTATATTAATCTTTAATTTCCATAGTTCTGTAAATAGTATTTTATGATGACTGTATCTATTTTAATCTTGTTTTACCGGCATAATCAGCTTAAATCTTGTAATGTGAATAGGTCTATATTAATTTTAACAAAAGAGACACTGACCAAAGCTTAAAACTTTACTTTATTTTAAATTATAATTTGTAACTGTTTCGGATATCTAGCATATCCTTCTTCAGACACGATCGAAATTAATGAAAATACAGACATATATATAAATGTTGTTATAACAGAGTTTAAATTTATAACAACATTTATATATATGTCTGTATTTTCATTAATTTCGATCGTGTCTGAAGAAGGATATGCTAGATATCCGAAACAGTTACAAATTATAATTTAAAATAAAGTAAAGTTTTAAGCTTTGGTCAGTGTCTCTTTTGTTAAAACAATTAATCCAAAGCCATGAATAGTCTTACTGTCTATATTAACCTCATACTTAACCTGCAAGTATTCATTCTATATCCATTTTTTTTTTTTTGGTCTGTTTTAAATAATTGTACCTAGTTTTATCATAAATACTGTCACAAAGTTTGAAGTAGCGCATGTAGGCATCCGGAGTGGCACAGTGCTGCCATCTGTGCATAAAGCGGAAGATGCATGTAGTATGTGTGCGGCTGTTGATGACATACGTTGATATTGTATTGAGTTCTGATGGAGTGGTGTGATTACGAAAATCGTGTAGCAGTAATTGTACTGCACAAGATCTGGAAGACAGCAGGTGAGATTTTCAACCTCCTAAAACCCCTACAAATCAAAAAGAGATTCGTGTATCGCGCCATACAGCGATACACCGAGACTGGGACGGTAGCTGACCGCGCAAGGAGTGGCAGACCACGAACGGTACGAACCTCACAGGTCCAGAAAGCAGTCGCAGCAAGAATTCGAAGAAATCCTGTTCGAACACAAAGTGTAATGGCTGCTGAGATTAACATCAGCAGAAATTCCATGTCTCGTGTGCTCAGGAGTGACCTACATCTACGGGCGTATAAGAGACGAACTGGTCACTTTCTGACCCAAACATTAATGTCGCAGAGGGTCCTTAAATCAAAGAGACTGTTGCGGCGTTACGCCAATAGCCTGCACAGAAAAATTCTGTTCACTGACGAAAGGGTGTTCACAATTGAGCAGGTCTACAACGCCCAAAATGACCGTGTGTATGCCACGTCATCTACTGCAGCTGCTGAGGCAGCTCCAAGGGTTCAGAGGGCACATCATCCTGCCTCAGTGATGATTTGGTGGGGAGTGGGCTACTCAGGCACAACCCAGCTGCATTTTTGCGAAAAAGGTGTTAAAACATCTGCAAGGTGTACCAGGACACAGTGCTAACACCTATAGTGAAACCACTGTCTGCTACCATGTTCCCTGGAGAAAGGTGGACCTTCCTGCAGGATTCCGCTCCAGGCCACAAACCGAAAACAACCCAGGACTGGTTGGCACGGAACGTCCCCGATTTCATTTCTACCGCTAATTGGCCTTCTAGCAGCCCGGACCTTAACCCGTTGGATTACAGACTTTGGGCAGTCCTTCAGGCAAAGGTCTGCCATAAACGTCATCCATCTGTCGACAGTCTGAGAAGTCCTTGACCCGAGTAGTGAACAATATTCCCATGGACGTGGTGCGTAACGCCATTAACCAGTGGCCGGACAGAATTCGTGTCTGCATCAAAGCCAAGGGGGACATTTCGAAAAATGATACGTACGTCAGGTGTACAACATATCAATGTAAAACGTGACCAAAATAAATTGCCTTGGTGTTAATACTCTGTGTGTTACTCACATTCAAACTTGTGACAGTGTTTATGATATAACTAGGTATAATGGTCTTAACATAGTACTGTATTTTTGCCAATGAGCTGTTCACAGCACTGAAAATAAAGGTGGTATTATTATTATTATTATTATTATTATTATTATTATTATTATTATTATTATTATTATTATTATTATTAAATATTGTACCGTAATACAGATTTGGAATTATGCTGTTTATAAAGTGAACCTTCAGTTTTACGTGTATTAAAGATACCGTGATCCACTGTAAATGGATTATTACTCTCTCCATTGTGGTATAAATCTGTACTCTCAATTGGAGGCCGCGTTGGCTCTGTGATGAGCGTCCATCTCGGGTCCATGGTTCGATCCGAGCTCGCGTCAAGTGGGCTTTGTTTTGGACAAACACCATGTGCGTGAGTTTTCTTAGGGTTCTCCCGTTTCCTTCCTCTTTCTTCATTCCACCATGTCATTCACTATCATATCACCTGTCTCCTTTATTCTACATAACATATTCGTGGGACGTAAAACTGAAAGATTTTACTTCATTTTGAAGTTCGATATTAGTCTGTACTGACATTTTAAAACTAAGTACTTATATTTATTGTATTGCATGCAATTACCACGTGAGCTCTGAATAGTCTAAATTCATGTAACATCTCTGTAACGATACCTCTCATCTACGGACAAATAACTATGTCCCATCCGTGACCATTATTCAGAGGTTGCACTGTATTTCAGCACAGTTTACTTTCTTTGCGCATGAACTCGAATTTTATTTTTCTTTTTTCAGAATTTACTTACCAGAATTTTAGAATTTACCCATTTCAATACCTGCTGTTGCTGTAAAGGTAATAGAATTAAAGATTGATTTTTTTTCACATTTCGTTACAGTATTATTCAAAATATTCACAGGTTTTAAGAATTGAATTTCTTCGTTGATCTCCTTTGATGTTTGAAGCTAGAACGTGCGTGGCTATTTTTTGTGCAACGGATAAGACCTAAGAACCATCCATGGCGTCTTTTGTGTATTATTTATTCACGTAGTCGCCCTTCTCGCACGTTTCGCCGTCTTCCAAAATGCTTTCCAGGACTATCGTTATTTTTCTTCGTGCTTCCTTTTCACGTGTCCCGAAGGAACTTTTTTTCAATTGATTGGATATATTATTCTGGTCGTCCCGTTTTTCCTGCAAAAGCGGCTTAAGACAAAGAAAAGCCGAGTTGCTTTTTAAAACGTACAACACGTAAAATATGCATGTTTATTCAGTTTTTGTTGTTTCAGTAGATGCGCTACTTGCAAAACTTGGAAATGCGTTAAACATAGTTTAAGTAGTATTGTATAAAAAACTACTACTCTCCCAAGAAATTTTCTTTGAAAATAATTTGCCTCAAACTTCTGTTGCAAGCCTTTCACAGCATCATATTTTATGTTAATACAATAGATTAAGCCAGACTAACTGAACATTGGATTAATAGATTGCAGAGATTTTCAGAAATTAAAATGTTAATGGTTATTGTATTATCTCCTGAAGAATATATATTTCTGTAGCGTTTGGAATATCTTCATAAATCTCGAAATAAATTTAGTGGCCAGCGTGTAATATGACGCAATATTACACATTTATTGTTTCATAATGAAGCTATACCCAATGGAGATTCGTTACTCAGTACCCGATTTTCTCTAACGTATACGATGAGAAAATTTATGTTATTATATTTTCTAAGATGGTTAAAGGATTAAATGTATTCACGTATCGGACAATATAACTCGTATTGGAATCTGCAGCGAGATTTTAAGTTTTGTTAGAATACTGAAAAAAAGAAATGTTTGAATCAATGGTAAAATATGGGTCTTGTTGAGGTATCAGAAGCGAAAATTAACAGATGTGTAAAAGTATTTGTGTAGAGGCTCGACTATCACAATACATAACAGCTCGTGCCCCTTTATCTTTCCAATATATTTTGCCGAGAACCACAATATTGAAAATAATTCCATCAAATCTAAGACATGAATACTCAAACTTTGTTCAAAGACAAGCTCAATAAATAATCTTAGAATAATACATTTATTTTTAAAACATTGTAATTTACTTTATTGGTGAGAATACTTAATTTTACTCTTTGGAAACATGCTTTCAATAATGAAACTCTCTCAACATTGAAATAAATAAATATAAATTTCTCCAGAACAGTCAGAAATTATTCATAATTCATACTTGTTTAGCACAGAAAATAATTTGTGCAATTCGAAAATAAATATGTGGTACAGTAGAGAAGACAGAAATACTCTCTCTACAGTGTCTTGGTCATAAGTGAGTGACTTGATGAACTATCACACAGAACTTTTCACAAATAGTTGCTTTCTGGTGAGAATGGTCATAAAACCTTCAATGATTGAAAACAGTCGTGGAGAGCCAGTCATGTGGCCAAGATATCTCGTAACTTTCTCTCTTTCCTGAAAAATTTACTTCTAGTTTCCTTGGGACTTGCATATTTTCTTGCAACTTCAAAGATGGAGGATCAAATGTCGTTTGTTTTACAATAAAATTTCAACGAGAATCTTTTCTTATTTGACCCTTTTTCGAACATAGTAATTTTAACACTGTATAATATTTCGATATCTTACATTTATATGTATAACTAATGTATTTACTGTACTTTTCATACAATTATAGCATGAATTATAAGTAATCTTGTATAACCGCTGAGTAAGGGTAATCTCTCATTTACGGACAAATACTGATGTTCCATCGATGTTCATTATTCAGAGGTTTCATTATATAATTAAAAAAGTCAGATATTACGTATGGAGTATAGTACGTGTGGGGTAGAAAAATGTCCACTACAAAAGAGCGATGAACAATGAGTGAAGCTTCCAAAACTTATGAGGAATAATGGGTAAAGTTGGATGAAACGAAAACAAAGAAATAAATGTTAACCAAACTTGATTTGATTAATTCGTGTAAGACGTCTTTTGAACAAAGACTCGGAGTGAGACGGGACCAACTGATAAAAATGGGATCCAAACCAATATTTGGATTTGTATCGAAGGCAAATATTGTCATCAGGGACCACACCTGGGGCATCACGCACCGAAATCACTCACGTTACCTCGGGCCAATGATAAAAGTTAGGAAGAGTAGTACTGGTAATGTCTTAAATAGAAGAAAATTGGTAGGACATTGTTTAGAGAAAGACCATCTTACAGGAGTGTGATAGGAAATAAAGTAAAAGGAGAAAGATAAAATTGTGTGTGGATAATAAAAAGTAGTGTCGAGACGAAGAGATCAGTGGAGGTTAGCACGACGCTTCTAAATTTATGGCAAGTGTCATTCCAGTGATAACAGACTAGGCTTAGCACGACGATGGTCATGACTCTTTAATGATAATCTGCAGAGAAACTTATCTAGTAGTGCCAGTTGTGTGTCAACCAAAGCAATGAGGCGTAGCGACTATTTAACAAGCCCATAGTGATAAGGTGTTAGTATAGTTACCATCCTAGTTAAATAAATAAATACGTGGACAGTGCTGGAACCTCACATAACCTTGCTTTATCATATGAAACATAATCTTCTACTACTAATTTTAAAATTTTCCAACAGTTTTAGTTCTTTTGCTTTTTTAAATATTTCTTTTTGTATAATAGAAATTCTTTCTAAAAGAGGAGAAAGGGGGAGGAACGAGTGAAATCAGTCAAATATAGGGTGGCCCAAAAGTAGGTATACGGTACCGTACTGCATTTTGTATCATTTCTTATTCTTATTCATCAGCACCCAAACGTGAATATTACTGTCCAAAATGTTCAGAAAAATATGTCGATCCGCTGTCCATTGATTATATTTAGTGCTGTGACTGCAAATATTTGTTTCATGAGAACTCTTCAAATTAGGAATGTGTTAGTCCTTTTATCTGTAGTGGTGAGCGATATCTGTAAGTGGTGAATGATTAGTGATAGGAATTCACCACACGTCAAATTTCACTTCCCATTTAAATTTTATTTTAGTTTTATTGTTATCATTTATATTCTATATTACTTCAGAATTAGATAATTCTCTTTTCATTAAAATTATTATTAGCAAACGAAGAGTATGAAATAATAGTTTTATTTTAAAGTTATAAGATTAGAAGAATAATCTGAATATAGACTACGAGTAGATTAATCCTTTTCAGGTTTCTATGTTCAAATTATAAATGCCGTATTTACCTAGTTTTTCTATCTGCATCGTTGAATCTCTCAATGTAACATTTGTGTTTATCACTAATATGCATATAGGTTTCTTTGTACCTAGGTACTTTTAGATTACAAAATTACATATTACTTATACGTAAGGAAAGCATTAATATTGTATCAACTTGTTCCAGTATTAATATCATCTTGCCCTGGTATATGGGGTAAGATGATATTTTTAACCTAGTCATTAAAATGAAATATTCTTTGGCAACCACTGGGGAAACATCAATATCACTTTGTTCGTTTTTACTAGAAATACCAAACTTTCTGTCGGTATAAAAAGCTGCGACTTGCAATCAATAGTACTTTCACCACGTGATAACAAACAACAACTATATCATCTTGTCCTATCTTCTCCTATATGTTTGCTGGAATTCCAAAATTGCTGATGCATGAAGACTCTTTGCAGAGCTCACCCCCCACTCTTTTGAATTAACTGGAAAGTAATTAAGAACATCAAAAATTTAGAAAGTCAGCCAGATAGTAGACTATGTGGAGAACTATATTAAATGAACTAATAATTGTTTTCAAGATCTTCTGTATAAAAGTACCCACGCTTGGCTAAATTTGTAAATTTTTATACTAATTGGAGAACCGTGAATACAATAAATCTGTGTTAACCATATTCGTCGAGAAATTTGAACTACCACTCCCACGTTTGAATCTATCTGTCTATATGTATAATTATAAAAATGAAAATCACTATGTTTGTGAGTTCGTACCGCTTGAACGACCCGACTGATCTCGGTCAAATTTGCCACATAGATGAGGTTCTGGCCTAGGATGGTTTTTATCATTTCACTTTGACGGTGCAACTTAGGGAGTGGGGGGTATATACAAATGATTGAAAATGATCTATATTACTGTTGGATCCATAGTTTTCGAGGTCGCTGAGATGAACAGTGACATTTCGATGCCGTTTAAATCCAAATTCACCCTTTTATATAGGTTGGCCGAAAAGTAGATATACAGTCCCTGTATTCAAAATGAAACTGATTCTCTCCGTGCGAAGAACGGGTATTCTGCTAGTAAAGTTCTAATTGCTCTTTTCATACTAATTTCTGGATTCTGAATCCAGTAGAACTATTTTAAAATATATTCGTCCATGGGATCAATGAGAAAAAATACCTCAAAGTTGAGATGTAAATAAACATAAATATCCGAAACTTTGAGGTCATATTTCTTGGATTATGGCGCCATAAACTAAGCGCCTAAATTTCTAGTCTATAAGAAAGTATTTCGAAAAAGTTATTAATTTATTTAATAAAATTTTGTAGATATTGCCTGACCCGCTTTCTACATTTTTGGTATTCTTCGCTGTCTTTTAAGTTAGTCACAATAATAATAATAATAATAATAATAATAATAATAATAATAATAATAATAATAATAATAATAATAATAATAATAATAATAATAATAATAATAATAATAATAATAATAGGGATGAGTTTAGCAAAGAGCATTTTTACTTTTCGGATTTATCTGTCTTTTGTGCAACAAAAAACATGTGAAGAGGAAAAACATAAATGGATTTTCATTTTCTCTGCACTAGCTCCAACCCTTGTTCATTGATCTTGAAGCAGCAAGGAGCAGCGCACTACGATTTTCCATTGCTTTCTGGAACTTAGCTACAGGTTACCAATCATTGGTATGGCTGGCAAGCACTTCGTGTGAAGTTTCCATTAGTAGGATTGCCTCTACAAAAGCTCTTCTCGTATAAATAGTGGGTTGGAAAGTGGGAGTTTAAAGAGGAGGGCTCGCACTTTCACGGCGTAATAACTGGATAAATTATTTAGTATACCTGTTTGAAACGTCTCGCATGAAATTCTGTAATGATCAACACAGAAATATGGTCACTGCGAAATGAAGTTCTATATTAGGCTGTGACTAGAATCTCTACACAAGCTGCAAAAGTGAATAACTATTCCATTTTCAAAAGAAATTGTATGTAACGTAAACTACGTACAGAAACGCTGATAAAGCTGAATTTTATCATGATGTAACAAGTTGCACATATTTTTTGATGTGACACACATACTTCCATCTGACTATTTATTCATGTAATATACGATTGAATTTCTATATGTTTTCATAGGATATAGAAATATAGGCCTAACACTTAGAATAATGATGTTGAAATTCGAATGAGACAATATTCAGCAATGTTATTTAAGTATTCGAATAATGGGAAGAAATTACCGATGAGTGAAATCCATTTAGTTAGGTTTTTAGATTTATTTGATTTTATTGGTTTCGTAATATTTAATTAAGATTCTGTGAAAACCCTTCTTGCTAGATTCGTAAGATTTTTTCTCTCATAGTGATGATTCCACATTGAGAAAAAAATGTAGGTGGCGTACTTAAAAAGGTAGGTTACATGCGTAATTCCTGTAGTTTTTGGACTTAACGTACAGCAGACGTATAACTAAAAACGAATGTTTTATAATACTTTCCGTATATGTTCCATCTATACGTACTTTCCGTATGCAACGATATAGGCGGTCAAGATCTCACATACAAATGGATGTACATAACATATAGCTGAGGAATGTAACATAAGTATGTGCATGTGATATACGGAAAACTGTTAGATGTCAGACATCCTGCAACGGCATTATGTAATATCTAAGGGCAGTGCGTATGTAGCATATGGATAACATATGCTCCATACTTTTTTCTGTACTAAACAAGAGGATTCCGTATATTTGTACAATATACCGCTGTCTGGAGAACGAATTTTTCTCAGTGCACTAGGGAACAGGGGATTGATTCCATGTTCAGCCAAGGGGGAGCCACTTCAAGAATGAAATTTTAATTTTCGGTAGATCGGTAGATTTTTTTTTTCAATTTCTCAATAAATAAAATAAGAGAAATAAATTAACACAACTTTGTATTTTGTGAGATGATCACAGTTTTCTGATTTCTTAGGGCCGTTTGCAATGCAGTTTACCTATTTTATAAACTGTGTTACTCAAGTACTTAATTGATAAATTTATCGTTACAATGAAGAAAAGTACGGGAAAAACTACGGAAGTGATTGATGAAAGTCCATATGCCTCTAGAAGGATAATTCAAATATCATTTCTGGATAAATATGAGGCAGTGATCGGAAATATTTTTATTAGATTGTATGTTATTAAAACGAGAGTACATGATCTATTTATCGCACTTTTTATGGAGGATTTCGTAACCAGTGGCAGGCACGAGCCTACCCAGAAATTTTGTAAAATATATAAATGCTAAAAGATACAGTAAAGAGTAATTATGTTTTCCACAATTTATATTAATGGTAGATAATCACTTAACAAATATCATCAACCACTACTGTAAAAGTAATTTCCTACTGTCATTAATCAATCAAATGTGTATAGGCCCTATGTATCCATAAGCGAGGGAGCGGGTCTACCCAAAATTAAAATCCTAGAGCTGTCCCTCTTCGTAACTGTTCGTACAGTTGTTTTTCATTTACATTTGTTGTGCCGTCAGGAACAATATTAAGTATAGGTTGGAGCTATCATTTCTTATACCTCCAACCTATACTTAATATTGTTTCTGACTGTACATTATGCCTTCAATTAATTGAGCTGAGCGAAGCGAAGCTCTTATACTCGGGTTACCGTTTGGTTGTCCGCGAACTCCTCCTAGACCGTTTGGCCGATCTCAACCAAACTTAGCACGCTGATAGAGTATGTCGTGCTGAGTGACAACATAGATCGAAATCAAAAATCCGATGTACCATCGAGGAATAATCACCGAAAAACGCTTCCTCCTAGACCGTTTGGCCGATCTCAACCAAACTTAGGACGCTGATAGAGTATGTCGTGCTGAGTGACAACATAGGTCGAAATCAAAAATCCGATGTACCATCGAGGAATAATCACCGAAAAACGCTTCCTCCTAGACCGTTTGGCCGATCTCAACCAAACTTAGCACGCTGATAGAGTATGTCGTGCTGAGTGACAACATAGGTCGAAATCAAAAATCCGATGTACCATCGAGGAATAATCACCGAAAAACGCTTACTCCTAGACCGTTTGGCCGATCTCAACCAAACTTAGCACGCTGATAGAGTATGTCGTGCTGAGTGACAACATAGGTCGAAATCAAAAATCCGATGTACCATCGAGGAATAATCACCGAAAAACGCTTCCTGATTACGTAGTTTAAGCTCGCTCAGCTCATTTCATTGCAATCGGGTATATACACATTGCATTCCTAGTTAATATATGAATATCTTTTATAGTACCTTTTCATTCATCAGTTTCAACAAATAGTTTTACTGTCATGGAATCTTTTAAAAATTTTATTTATATTCGGTTGGTGCGATTGAAATGCTCAACTGATTTGTATAACTTTCAAAGGAAAAAAAGTAGCAACTATGAGCAAGTATGATACTTAGTCGAAGTTGCCTTCGTTTGGAGGAACACACTTTTGTAATCGCACATCCAACGATTGGATTTCAAAGTAGTCTGGAATCTGCAGTGCGAAGAAGTCCTCAACCGCAAGTTGCACTACTAGTCCAGTAAAGATAGGGTTGAGAAAGGAACAAATTAGTAACAAGCTGAAAATTGGTATGGAAGTAGGGGAATGTGTCAGTAACATACTGAAAGTCCCCTAAATTCCCATCGTAGCTTTTCCTGCAATTATGAAAAATGGCCACCATCTTTAGACGATGACATGGAATTTATGGAATGGCCCTTTACATTTATTCCTATAGTTACCGTTCTAATGATCACAAAGCCATGGATCATATATGGTTGGAAAACTTGAAAGACAGAAAATCTAAGTAAATAACATATATGAACATCGTGATAAATTTCTAGAAGAGGAGGAAGAAAACAGCTTTTTTATTTTTAAAAAGGTATATTTTCAGAAATCATGGGAAGTTTGCAACACTTCAACAAAACATCAACAGATGCCATTGATATTTATCTCAAACGTAGCCAACAATGACACAAATCAGTGCAATACAAGTTAAAAAAAATGATAACCAATATTACTTTCTGACACCTCTGTACAAAAGTGCATAAGTGACATTCATTTTCTCGGCTCTAATCACCTGTTATTACATAGGACTAAGATTTATATATCACTGGAAATCTTAAGAAACGTAAATTCGAACGAGCTAAAACATATTAATCAAGCCCAATCTGTGGAAGAAGCGCAAAACCCAAAATTTCGCTACAAAGCGTGATTTTCATATAAATTGTTTAAAATTTGCAACACTGACAATTATCGTAGGTTAACAAAACTCCACCACCGTTTTCACTATCATAATTATTAATTTACTTTAAAACTGGCGTACATTTTCCCAGTGGAGTAAGCTTTTATGACACACAGTTTTACACCACGTAAATATAGCACGAAAATTATTTATTGACAGTATTAGAAAGTAGCAGAAATTGGTAGTCTCCTTTGCATGTGAAAACCGTAATTCAAACTTAAAATCACTCTCAATTACAATAGTCATTTAAATGTAATTTTGTTTTTAAAGTCTTGTTTATAACTAGAATGCAATTTTTTTTACTAGTATTCTTCAAATCAAACATAATGTTTACATTAGGCGTTAGTATGCACTTTAAGAACATTTTTGTAACTAGTCCATTCAGACTTGTTTCATTAGAAATTAATGAGATTATTATTGTTATCTCGTTCATCTCCATGCTCTTCATCATTTGGTTGTGTATTCATACATCCAATTCCTCGATACTGACGACATAAATTAGAGCACACACTTCCTGCTGAACCTTTGACTCACGTCGTTCCCGCTTATCGGCTTTTGTACAGTTTTCAGTGCAATACCCATCAAAAATAACTGTTGATTTCGTTCCAAAGTTTGTGAGTACATAGGACACATACAAGTTGTATACGCCAAGGTATGTTCCATGTTGTGGCCAAACAACATGATGTAGAAGCCAACCTTCATCTATAACGTACAGTGTTTTCAATTTGAGATTTAGAATCTCTCCGATATTCAAACACATCATACAAAGCAAACTTTTTCGTTTTCCTACGAATGTTTCTATGAAGAGAGAAAGTGGATAGGGTGCAAGTTCGTAAGAAAAACACTGTCAGAGTTCTTCCTTGGACTTCACTACGCATATTAGCATGGTGTTTACAGCCAGTACCTCATCATGGTAGAATAACTACTTGAGATGTTTGGTAGTTACTGTTGTTGCTTGCCATCAGCTGCATGAATCCATTCCAGTTTGGGCAAGTTGGTGTCTTCAACCACTTGAGTATCATTTATGTTACAGCGTACAGAAGGTGGGTTTGAGTTTGGCTATTCAGAACACGAAGGTGTGTCATATCTTCAATGATAAAATCCGAAAGGCCATTACCTTTGCCTCTGTACGTTAAAAGTGGTATTTCCATTCATTCTTTGACAGTATACTTTCTCTGAGCCGGGGTATTGCTCAGTGATACGCGAGCGACTGAATATGGATGGAAAACATTACGATGTACTAGCAAGAATGATCAAGAAACCCACTCCGTGTAATGTCATGCATTTAGTATTCTGTAACTGTAAAAATGGCTGTGATTGTATGTGCGGTTGTCGGAAAGCAGAAAGTGTGTGCTTTAATATATGTCGTCAGTATCGAGGAATTGGATGTATGAATACACAACCAAATGATGAAGAGCATGGAGATGAACGAGATAACAATAATAATCTCATTAATTTCTAATGAAACAAGTCTGAATGGACTAGTTACAAAAATGTTCTTAAAGTGCATACTAACGCCTAATGTAAACATTGTTTGATTTGAAGAATACTAGTAGGAAAATTGCATTCTAGTTATAAACAAGACTTTAAAAACAAAATTACATTTAAATGACTATTGTAATTGAGAGTGATTTTAAGTTTGAATTGCGGTTTTCACATGCAAAGGAGACTACCAATTTCTGCTACTTTCTAATACTGTCAATAAATAATTTTCGTGCTATATTTACGTGGTGTAAAACTGAGTGTCATAAAAGCTTACTTCACTGGGAAAATGTACGCCAGTTTTAAAGTATATTAATAATTATGATAGTGAAAACGGTGGTGGAGTTTTGTTAACCTACGATAATTGTCAGTGTTGCAAATTTTAAACAATTTATATGAAAATCACGCTTTGTAGCGAAATTTTGGGTTTTGCGCTTCTTCCACAGATTGGGCTTGATTAATATGTTTTAGCTCGTTCGAATTTACGTTTCTTAAGATTTCCAGTGATATATAAATCTTAGTCCTATGTAATAACAGGTGATTAGAGCCGAGAAAATGAATGTCACTTATGCACTTTTGTACAGAGGTGTCAGAAAGTAATACTGGTTATCATTTTTTTCTTAATTTGTATTGCACCGATTTGTGTCATTGTTGGCTACGTTTGGGATAAATATCAATGGCATCTGTTGATATTTTGTTGAAGTGCAATAACTGTCAGTGTTGCAAACTTCCCATGATTTCTGAAAATATACCTTTTTAAAAATAAAAAGCTGTTTTCTTCTTCCTCTTCTAGAAATTTATCACGATGTTCATATATGTTATTTACTTAGATTTTCTGTCTTTCAAGTTTTCCAACCATATATGATCCATGGCTTTGTGATAATTAGAACGGTAAGTATAGGAATAAATGTAAAGGGTGACGATTTCCATAAATTCCATGTCATCGTCTGATGATGGTGGCCATTTTTCAAAATCGCGGGAAAAGCTGCAGTGGGATTTTAGGGGACTTTTAGCATGCTATTCCTGACCAGTGTTCGAAGTGGAAAAAAAAAAACAGAGGCGGTATGTTTTGACGACATACCGGCTGCCTAAATGTTGAAATGCAGTGAGAGTATGTTGCCTGAAAGATTTCATTTCTATTTACATAATGACTAAAAACCATTGGAAAGCTTCTCTGTAGTAACGCGGGAAGGGGGGGGGGCATGGAGAGACTTTGATCCCCTCCAACTTTCTGAAAAAAATCCCCTTATGTTGTATTATAGAGAATTATACACGAAAATGCTCAAAAAACGAATGAGGATATTAATAATTTCCTACGGGAAAACTCCCGGTCTCCCACTCCACTGTGGGGTATTCGAAACATTTTGAAGTTCTGCTCCCAGAGCAGACAACTTCTAAACCCGCCCATGCTCAAGACACGGCATTTATATGCATTAAGACCAGAAGACACACACATACAAAACAAAGAAACAATTCAATATGGCACATCAAACTATAAACTAGATTAACTTCTTTGAAGACACATCATTTTAAAAACAAAAGGTAGGAAAAAGGTAAGAAAAATGTCGGTGTTGTCAACTTAGAAATTTTTTCTACATAAAAAATAAAACCTTTTACGTTCAAAGCTTTTCTTCAATTACTGTGTATAAAATGGATTTATCAGAGGTATTTAGCATCTACTTTCCAGTAACGGTATGTTTTAATCATTGGAAAACCAGAGACGGTATGCCGCCTTCACTGAAAAACCAGAGGCGGTATGGCATCGCATACCGTCTCACTTCGACCACTGTTCCTGACACATCCCCCTACTTCCATACCAATTTTCAGCTTGTTACTAATTTGTTCCTTTCTTGGCAGAAAAATGAGCTATCTTTACTGGACTATACCTGATCAACAGAGAAGTAATTCCCTGCTCAAAAATGAGTGAGATGCCGATGAGGCGGTAGTCGGTGGCCCGTGGAAGTGACGTTGGGAGAACACGGTAGTTGGGGAAGAGTTTCATGCTGCAACTCTGGAGAGTCTGGACTATCTTTTGAGAGATGACTGGATTATCCTTTGAGGGACATTTTCATGCAACATAAGAATACCGTGTCTGTTCATCAATGCTGGATGCTTGGGGACAAATTTACGATGCATTTAATCAAGTTAATTATTGTAATGCTGAGTCGATTGAGAAAAACATGATGAATTATTTCGCCATAGCAGCAATAACACCTTGCGATGGAAAGGTATTTTGGAAACTGTCTTGAACGTTAATCACGATCCAACCACTGTACTGTAGCAGATCCATTTTCGGCAGAAGTGAATCCGATGCAGGACATTTTCCAAGTACTCTTTATACTTGAGAACTTCACATGCCTAGATGGTGGTTCATGTTGGCCGTGTCGACTGATATAATACCCAAGAATACTCTTTTCCACCGTGCCGATTGTGTGGAGCCACCGAATAACATTTGTATAATGTATGTCCAACCAGTCTGCAATGACACGAACATTTTTCCGAGAGTGTGCTTTCCCAATATTCCTGAGAAACTAATCAGAACATGATGTTAGTCGGTGCTCAGTGTGTCGTCCCGCGTAGCGTAGTCGCTAATGTTCTCGCATTCGGTGTGAGTGGTCCCGGATTCGATTCCCGGTGGAGGCATTCGGTCGAAAAAGTGTCAAAAGCTTTTTCAGTCCAGCCATCCTGAATGAGGTCTTCCTGGTTTTCCTCATTCACACCAGGAAAATGCCAGGGTGGTACCTAACTTATAGGACCTTAGCTGTTTCCTTCCTTCCCCAATCCTTTTTTCCTTCCCTTTGTCCGGATAGTGTGATCTCCGAGGGACGTCATCCCTCATACGTGACGTTCTAAATGGCCCTAGATACCGAAAGCCCAGAAATCTAAATCCTAAATCGTTGCTCAGTGTTATGTCACCGGCGAAATTGCACAAAGTAAGGATATATAATGCATTCTGTCACCATAAGTAGCACAGATGCACTGCTGATTTTTTTTTCTGCTAGATGTGGAGAATGTTGCCGTTTACACTAGTAAAGAAAAGTAACTTGCAATTGTATGTTCTCCATGATGAGTTTCACGTAACTTTGTTCAACAGCACATTCCTCATGACTGGCAGGACACCTTAGCATGACCTCTGAACATGTACGCAGTTTGTGACACCGTGCATGTAACCACGATCAATCAGTTGGTTGCATTACGCCGGGTGGTTTCCCGCCACCAGAAAAATTTGACATTTCATTCGCACCAACCCAATAATACTTTTTTTTTTTTTAAAAAAAATTAAAATTAAGTAATCAAGTGCAAGTCATTACGGTATTTATGATTTTTTCTTTGAGGAACACATTAATTTGTATATAATATTGGAACAATAAATTAGTGCAACTCTGATGAAGGCAGACAGATGCATTTGAAATGTTTGTTCTAATAAAATGGATCATGGATAAAATGTCAAAAATCTTTTTTTTTTTTTTTTATTGAATCTTGAATGAAGTGAGTCATATTAAAAAAATCCATCAGAGATTTCTTATGCACGAATTTCTGTTTCAAATGTAAACTACATTATTGAATAATAATAACAATAATAATAGGTGTTACAGTGTTCGAAAATGTGAGAAATTATGATGAAACTCCCTTATATTTCACAATAAAATGATTGGGGATTGATAGATCTCGTGTTTGGTTGTGATACTATATGAGTATCTATCTCTCTTCACACCACAGTCAGCTGAATTCGAAATCTTCCATCATCATGGAGTTTTTGTATGATTCTCCGCAGTTGTGGCAAACACCAAATTAGAATCCGCTTATCTTCTTTTGTGTTACCCTTACTGTTACTGCTTGAGGAGCAGAACTGTATAAATTGAATGAAGAAATACACAAAATTAGACGTGCTTTTTAATTTAATAATTTTAAAAGAAAAGTAGAAAGTAATAGAACAGTATTTAAAAGTCAGTTAATTTCAAGTTACTAGTACGATTTAATCGTTGAGGTGGATCTTCTGATAATTATTGTTAAGAGAACTCAATAACTTCGGAAATTACAATATGTATAAGCTGCCTGTATCCTTCGCATATTACTTCCGTATCATTACATCGTAAAATAGATACATAAATTGATAATTACAAGCAGTTTGACATGATTACTAGATATCGATCGAAATTAAATTGCCGTGTAGTTTACAAATGACGAATCTTCCCTTACGAAATAACTTGAAGATTGGATTGACAAATTAATCGTATTAGAAAAATCATCCAGCATGGAAATTTTGGATACTTGCAAAAGTTACTGTTTGCTTGCACTACTGTGCAAAAACTATTGTCATACGGTTTTCGAAATCTTTTATCCGTTTCGGAAGTTCAGATTCTGTCAGAAGTTTCAGTGAAATTTGATAGAAAATATATGTACAATATATACAAAAGTTTTTAAAGCGCACTAATACCATTATCATACTTTCTATATTATTTTTCCAGCCATTGAATGTCTGTCCAACATGAATAATCTGTTCGACTTCTCAAAGAAGAAAGAAAATTATTATTTTCCTTTAACAAGTCAGCTAGCATCATGAATACATATTCTAGCGTAGAATGAGGATACATAAAATAATTATATCAATATCGTGGTAACACAATGTATGTAACATTATACATGTATGTAATGTATATATTATATATGTTTTAATATTTTATGTTTACAGAGTTGATATATTACTCCATGAATTATCGGTCTGCAGTTGGAATATGTATTCAGGATGGCAAGGTTTGCTTTTAGTAGACTTAAATCTGATTTAAACTGGTAATGAATAATAATAATTCCCATGGGAAGTTACCATTAATCGACTCGTTTTCTTTTTGGGGGTTTGATTTGGAGTTTAGCGTTCCGTTCAACACCGAGTCTATATGGGACGTGGATCTACATCTTAACATAGAACCCGCACAACATTAACTTTCACCGAGAATCGAATTCGGGTCTCCTGCATCCAAGGTGCGTATGCTACCCATATAGCTAAAAGGAGGTTGTGTTTCCTTCCTGAGTTTCCTTAAATAATATAAGGAAAACCTTGAACTCGAAAAATCAGTGTTATTGATCATTATTCGATTGTTCTTTATATCGAAAGATTTACAGTTATTTGGTCAAAAGTGTGTCCAATCCACTAACATGGTATCAACCTTTTAGAAACATTGCTTAGACAGGGTGTCTATCGGTCACGAAAGTCACGAAATCAGAAAACGGTCATGAAAGTCACGAAAAAGTCACAAAATTTAGCTTTTGGGTCACGATTAATTTTTTAACTACAAATGTAAATAGAGATTGGAAAGTTTTGTTATATAAAACGTCAAAATTCACCACCAAAAATGTCTATGGTCGACTTTAGACGCTACCAAATCGCAACCAAAGTACGTTTCTATCACATGGATGAAAACTCGGTCTAATTCGTACCCAAATTCGCTCTTGAGTGTGTTAGAAAATTTTATGATTTGGTAAAGAAAAGGTCACGAAAAAGTCATGAAATTTCATTTTGGAATTTTAGTAGACACCCTGTTAGACTTACCTCTTCTGTCGAAGTTATTTAATCAAGAACGTCTGCTATATTTTTTGCTTGTGATTTATGTGGACTTTTGGTTACAAAACATGCACGCTACCGTTTGATTCGTTTGGTGTGATCTGTACGAGGAATGTTCAAAAAGTACGGTGAATGTAGTTGCACAGCGCCACGTTATCGACGTTTTATTCATTTCAGCAAGTAATCCCGATAGCCTGAATTTTTGGGACAGTCAGTATCGAATTTGAAAAAGTTGTAACATGTCAGTTGGCTTCTAGAGGCGGAAGAGTGACGACGCATTAAGAGTGTTTGTTACGTATTACGCATTTCGAGCAACGCGTCAACATAAGTTGTGTTTTAAGTACAGTAAAGTGCTAAAGAAGCTCACGAAATGTTAAAATCAGTGTATGACAATGAAACGATTACATTGAAGACTATTTATTTAAAAAAAAAAAGTAGTATGAGCAATTCAAAAGTGGCAATGAGTCGGTTGAAGACGAGCAACGATCTGGACTCCTTTAACGTAAAAAAACAAAGTGGCACAAATGATTCCCTCAATCAGGGGAATGACTATTCGAGAGCTTTCTGAAGAATTGAACATCTCGTACGGATCTATACAAAGCAATTTAACCGTCAATTTGCAAATGAGATGAGTGAGTGCGAAATTCGTTCTCCTATCCTCGCTTTTGATCCACGATTTTTTGGCCGAAAAGATATCCCTGTCTATCCACACCCGCCGTACTCTCTGGATGTAGCACCACGCGACTTCTTGCTCTTCCTAAAGTCAAAACCATGCTAGAAAGAAAATGTTTTGACACCATTCCCGATATTGAAAAGGTGACGACGGCGTAGTTTAAGACCCTGAAGGAAAAAAAAAAAAGACTTCCAGAAATGCTTCCAATCATGGAATCAACGTTAGAATAACTGAATCGCAAGCCAAGGGGAGTACTTCGAAGGAGATCAATCAAGATTTGATGTAAACGTATTACTTTGTTCTTAATAAAATGATCCACGAATTTGTTAATCATACCTCGTATATATGTATTCGACATCCTTGTCTGATAATGGTAGTACTTCGTTTCTTTATTATTTATTTGTTACAGATTTGTAGAACATTTTAATAATTTATTAACTTATTTTTTTCAATTTCAGTCTGATATCAAAGGCTGTCAGAAGAAACTTGTTGAACAATTAACGAATCAAATACACGAGTCTCCTGGTCCACCTACAAGGAAGCTGATAGCACGGTGTTTGGCAACGTTGTTTAGTGTTGGAGATACTTTCCTCTTATTTGATACAGTCAACAAATGTAATGATATTCTTAAAAATAAGGATGACTCTCCTAGCTTCCTGCCTGCTAAGCTGTAAGTAATGTGTTTTTATGTAAGTCGTAATTCATTATTGTTGCCCACGAGACGAGACGAGACGAGTAAAGTAAGAGTTTTCGTGACAGTATACTAGACAAGACAGCTATCATCCAATATATATATACTTTTCGAGACGAGATTGTCCCAAAGTGAGTCTTGTGGGCAAAAGCTGAAAATTAAGTATAGTGGTTCTAGTTTCACTGGCTGAAATCGCAATATGTGAAAAGTTAGCTCAAATTAGAAATAATGATAAATTATCTAGTTGTTTTTGTAATTGGATAAATTCAGAATTAAGTGAGAACGTTCAGTGAGCTTACATAATCTTTATATGCTATAATACGAGAGTGAGTCATAAGTCTTGCAATATTTCGACAACCCAAACAGCGGGCGCTTGTATACGCCATGATCGACCGTAAGTAGAAGATCAAACTGGCCCCAAAAAAAGTATGGCAAGCGAACTATTTAAACGGAAGCCTCCACTCCGTAGCATATTCAGTCAGTTTTTAGTGGTAATGACGAGTGCTCAACAACGTGTGATACGTGGACTGTTACTGTATGAGTTCGAACTCGGGTATAACGCTACGCAGAAACCCAAAATTTGTTATGAGAAAGGCGGAGATGCAGTGAACTACAACACAGCAACTTACTGCTTCCAGAAATTTCGTGGAGATTGTAAAAATGTCGAAGTTCTGTCAAGATCCGGCCTCTTGAACATAATTGATTCTGAAGTCATATGACACACCATTGAGAAAAATCCATCCACTAATACACGATGACTGCCTTATCAATTCTGCATGCCCCAGTTTGTCCCAGTCCACTGTAGGGCGTCACCTTCACGAACTCGAGAAAACCGTCAAGAACTATTGCATTGTGCCACTTGAATTGACCCCAGCTCAACCACAGAGGAGAGTGAATGTGTGCCGACAGCTTCTGCAAAATCCGCGTTCCCTAAAACATATTGTCATATGCGACGAAAATTGGGAGTTTTCCAAGATCGAATGTTATAAACAGTGGTTGAGCAAGAGCCCGTTTCCAGAATCGGTCGTCAAACAGGGCCGTTTCTAGCATAAAGTCATGGTACAACTACTAGGGGCTACTCACGTCGAGTTTGTTTCTATCGGTCGTACCACCAATGCTGACCTTGACGAGCCCCTAATAGTGACTTTATTCTGAACAGTTTGGAGCGAATGTGTGTTGCACTACGCCAAAAATATCCTGCATTGGTGAATCTAAAGTGCACCCTGCTGCAACAGGTTAACACAAACCCACATTAGGCTCGAAAAACTGAACAAAATTCAGAAACTTGATAATTCCAGCTGATGCCGCACCCAACATATAGTCCTGACCTATTCCCTTCGGATTACTACCTGTTTCTGTCTGTGACCCACTTCCTGAAAACTCGATACTTCACCACCCAGGAAGGGATGGAGGCAGCAGGACCGACTTATTTGTCTTGAAGGACAAGACATGCTATCTGCGAGGAACTGAGTAACTGGTAGGAAGGTGACTGCAGATAGTCTAATATGATTGGCTATACTTCGAATGTTAGCATGCTTTCATTGTAATGTAATAAATACAGGTATGTTATATACCAGAATATTGCATGACTTATGACTTTGCCCTGTAATAACAACAATAAAATATGTAGTTGCAACAATTTTTTTTTTCTTAAATTGAAAAAAGAGTTTCAGTAAATACATTGGAGTTATAGCAATGGCATGCGGTATAATTTCATATGAATACAGTATATAGTAATATATTATTTTAAATTTAATTTTAATTTCCGCCGTTCAATAAGTGGGCGAATCCATTCAGAACAGTATTGTCAACGAAAGCACTGTTCCCACAAACTTTCAATTAACGATGAATTATCGTTAATGTTTTAAAATTTTCAAAAACTATTGCGAAGTCCTCATTTTAGAACTGTGTCAAAAATGCTTTTTCTTCGCATTCGAACTACAAAAAATGCAGTCAGGATCTTCAAATTTGGCTCGCTTATACCTTAAAGTTTAAAATCAATTTATACATAAATTCGTTTACCTACATTTGTTTACGAACTATAGCAAAATTAGACAAAATTTGTACGCACCGTGTATGTGTAGCAGAATGCTATAACTATGCAGATGATTATCAAAATAAAGGCTTTTAAATATATTTTGTTCCTAGTATACATGTTTTGACACGTATAAATATGTTGGTATTATTTTATATGCAATCTACATGAATATAGTAATTACCTTGTTCTATGTTTTGTTCAACTTGAAAAAATATCAAACTTATTTGCGAGTTCGATGCTATTCGATTGAAACTGAAAAAATATACTTTATGTTGCAGGGCAGCAATTTCATGTGTCGGGTATATGTATGGAAAACTGGGTAGAATGATGGGTAGATCGTATGAGGAAACAGTACAAATTCTCATCAAATCCTTACGTAATGCAGAGTCACAAATGAGAATAGAAATAATGTTAACTTTGGAAAAGGTAAGTTTTCACATAAATGTTTGTACCCAGAGTCATGGTCAAAAATAATTAGTGAAAAATCTATTTATTGTTCCATAGAATACTAAATAAGTACTATGCCTACTAACGAAAATAATATTTTTATATATTACGATTTAGTTAAGGCTATAGGATTATCTTTCAGTCAGGCGCTGAAATTCATTCGTATAGATATTCCACGTTAGTTAAAATTAATAATAAAGAGTTGGATAAACAAATTGATGTGTTCTTCTTAGCATGAAACACAAAAGAGTCAAGTTTTGAACCACAAAGAAGCATGTTAGTTGTACTTCCTTACTAGACATTTAGTAAAGTCATTTTGATTTTGATTTTTTTTTTTTTTTTTGTCTTCCCAGAACTGTTGGGATAGTGTACTCACGATTAGTCGTCTTTCTCATTAACGTAAATTATGTTATTCGTAGGGTTGTTGGTTATTCAATATTTTTATGCTGCTTATACAGGGTGTCCCACATAAAACCGGTACGCCTCACGCACGAGATACAAGTAACACTTTAATAGCAACAATGAATTTCACAATGAATAGATAATAGTAGCGTTAAACAGTTATCTGTGCATAAGAGATGCTGGAAGCGGTGGCCACGGGCATCCAGGCATCGCTGATCTCATTTACTGACGTTGCCAGCAACACGCTGTAATTCTGCAGACGTGATGATGATAATTTCTCTTTTGTGAGGATTGTCAGCATACACTTTGCTTTTCAATGTGCTCCATAAATAAAAATCACACGACGTTAAGTCCGGGGAACTTGGGGGCCAAAAGCCTCTACTGACAAGTCTTCAGAGAACACGTTGCTGATGTGGCATAGAATGTTCTCACAACAACTGACGCACGAACACACTTTCATTCAACTTTCCGATAAAATGCAGTGTATCCAACTTTCGAGACTGTTTTTACCCCACAAACAATTTAACAAGAGATGATTAACTGGTACGTAAGGCGTACCGGTTTTATGTGGAACAACCTCTATTAGGTAATATTGATTTATAAAATAGCATAAGATATTCAGTTTTGACAAGACTGTCGAAATTTATTTCGAAAAATAATTATGAGATAACATTATTTTTAATACTATAACTCCGTTATCAAAACCATAGTGTGACAAGAATTTAATTACTGTACAACCGTTCTTCTTACTGGAGAGGCTGTTTGGTAACTCTGCAACTTCAATTAAATCTATGCCAAATTCATTCTAAATATATTCAATTGTGTATTCTATGTTGTTTACAATAGAAGTAAACTTTTCCATGGAGAAAGTATTTTTGTCATATTTTTTTCAAGCTAGACTGCTTCAAGGAGAACTGAACGCGAACTATGCACAAGAAATTATTCAGTATGGGACTTAATAAGTTTCGTCTTGCTTATGTACCTTCTAAAGAAATAAGGAAATTTCAGATAGATATGTAGATAAATACTACATATATTCGTAGAAATTAAAATTTGATTTATATATATATATATATATATATATATATATTTTACTGCAATTTAAATGTAGACCTTTAGATCTCAAAAGCTGTACTATGCTTCTGCAAGTTATGCTTCGCGTTCTAAACAACAGCGAGCTTTGCTAAAATAAACAAATAGATAATTAATAATAATAATAAAGGCAGCTTGCTTTCTAAGCAAACTAGAGCGGATCAGATTAGATTTCCACCGGTGGTGCTACTAGCTGTTTTTGGCTACTAGTAAAATCGTTAGTTATATGTAGCTATTTTAATTCGTAAGAAAACATGTTTTGGTTAAAATAAAGCAAATAATATTCCACTGATAATAGTACTCCTGTCTCATAGTATGTTTGGCCTCTATATGTATTTCAGTATATTATATTTAGCATAATGTAATATCTCATTAGTCACATGTGGTAATGCCAAACTCATGCTGGTAGTTTCTTCTTTTATTGTGAAACAAGTTGTATAATCGAGATTATATCTATAGTCATTATATTTCAACTCTTCCGTTCTAGTATTGGTGTTTTTGAGTTGAAGAACCCCTCTGGCAGACATACTAGTGAGATTGCTGGACATTGCGTGACAATGTGCTGCACTCGCTGATTCACAATTTATAAATCTTCCTTTTCATTTTCTTTCCATCATGTTTTTAGTGGTTTAAAGGCTTGCTTTATTGTAGCAAGTTATTTAAAGTCTTTTAAGTATATTCAAAATTAGCAAAGTAAATTTGAATGAAGTACAGCGAATTATTTTAGTTGATAATGGTAAAGACATTATTTCGCATATTAGTTTGTTGAAACTGAATATTTTAAGGTAGACATTTATATTTAAGCATGATCAGTTTCAAATTTTGACCTTGAAGTAGAAGAAAAAATAAACACGATGCTGTGATATCAGTTTATAAATGTTTAAATACTGTTCTTGTGAAACAACAAAGAATACACCATCAGACACTAATATCTGAAAAACCTGGTTGTAAGTTTATTCTAATCACTTGAAAGAGTAATGATTAATCTATCAGGTGCAAACCAAAAACCTTTTGTGCGAAACCTATGATACTAACGTCAGCAGTATTAGGAGTAGGAAGCGTTGTAATTTCTCGTAGAAGGAAAGCAAGGAATACTGTTGCATTAAGTATGTCCATGAAAAGGGCCGTATACAGTGTTGTATAATGTTGTAGTAGATATATCATATGAAAGTTCACAATAATAATAATATTTATGCACATGTTATATGGGTCTGGTAGACACGTAGCGACGACTAGCCTCGTCTCATTATGTCTTGCACTTAACACAAGGTTAAGAATCATAAAATTTAAACATTTCAGTTTATTCATATGTGTTATTATATTGGTTTGAATTGTATTAGGTCAAAATATTTTAGTGAATTACTTCCTTTCTCCACAGGTATGCTCTGGTATGGGAAGTGCTGTAGCCAATGTTCATAAGGAAATCTACAAAGCTGCAAGGCACTGTATGACTGATCGTGTTATGGCAGTTCGTTGTGCTGCTGCAAATGTATGTAATATAGTGAATTATGTTTTTTGTAAATTGTAACGTTGTACAAAAGATATATGGTCAATTCCTATATATAATGATTTCACATATATTTATGGTTTTGTTGCACTAATTTTCAGCAGTCTTACAGTTACCGTTTTGGAGCTATATTTATGAAGATGAGTAGGGGAAAGAAGATTTTAGAAAATTATAAGAAAACACTTCTATTTTCTGATTACCATGATGACATAAATAACAATCATTGTGGTCAGCAGAAAATAAAGTGTTTAATCTCATTTTTGTTGAATTTTTCAGTTATACGGTGAGGGATATGAATTCGAGAGCTTCCTGATGTATCTGTAATCTAAATGTTAGCCAGATACCTCCTCACCTCCTTTCTTCTTAGTAGAGACCGTAGCTATATTGCTACAATGTGGTTGCAACAAAACTAAAAGGATACTGGAAAAGATAATTATAGATGTTGAGCTAAAGTTTTAGATAACTTAGGACAGTTTAAGCAAAATTACTTGTTTGTTCAATTTACTGTATTCTTGAATGGATAAAATAATTTGAAAATTAGATATATTTCTGATTGAAAAGGAAATGTGTTCTCTTAAGATACTAGGTGATACATAATTGAAAAATAATGTTTTTTGAGTATATTAACATCACAATCGGCTTGGGAACTTACAAAGGCGAATCATGTGATTAATTTCGATTGATTGATTCTAGTAGCTCTTTATGCTTTGATAAATCTCAGGTCTCAATAATTTCAACATGTCTTTGTAGTTTTACGCGCTAAGAATTCAAACACAATAACTTAGTCGTAAGTCCACTTTATTTTCTGTCTGAGAACAGATGTAATTTATTCTAACAATCTCGTGCAAACTTCGTTATCAAGATTTATGATTTTCAGCCGAATATTGAAGAAACTGCATTTATTTACGTATAGAGGTTAAAGTAAGGCAAGATTGTTTATATATATCAGAAGTTTTTGCGATGTATTAAAATGAAAAACTGTTTTAATCTTTTATTAACGAACGAAATATTTAAATAAATATCTGTAATAATAATAAGAAAAATAAAAATAAAAAATAATATTTTCAAAAAAGTGATCGAGGTTTAGTTCAGCGTAGTATTAATTTCTATAATTAGCTTTTTGATATTTCCAAAAGTGTGTGGAAGCATTGATTTAAGTCGAAGATACCAACTTCGGTACAGTCTTTAGAAACACTAGTCTATCAGTATTGTGTACCTTGTGCAGAAGATTATTTCTGTAAAGTTCGATAAAATGTTAGTTGTGGCAGATTGAACTTTTTCACTTGTTAAATTGTTATTTGAGAGTTTTAGGAAAAAAACTTGCGTTTTCTTTTCTTTACAGTGTCTTGTTGAATTGTTAAATCACGCACCATTTCTGTATACTACGGAATTAGAAAGTCTTGCAACTTTGTGCTTCCGTGCGTTTGATGGCTCAAATTATGATGTTAGGTGTACTGTAGCGAAACTTCTAGGGAACCTAATCGCCAGAACCCAACTACAACAGAAAGGAAACCCTGCAGGTATATTGTTGTTTGTAATATTTTTTTGTATGATGATTGTTCAACTGTGCTTGTCTTACAACACTGTGTCTTGTCATACACGTTAAATGGCACTCGCATATTCTGAATCTTGTGTCATCAATTCACATCTTACGTGCTTTGTAATGTGATACATCGCTGAGAAAACAAATTCCTCCGACTCAAATTTAACTTCGTAAAAAAATCACGAAATCGTATTATTTCTTTTTTCCTTCATTTTTCAGGTTTCTTGCCTTTAAATATTATATTAGTCTCTATTCTGAAAAATAGTAATTAGCTTTGTGAAAACTAATTGATCAGAGATTATAATTAGATAGATTTATATTTAAATATAATGCTCAGATTGGCAGCATTGCTGGTATGATTATCAAATTTATACTTCTATGCTTTCTTTGAAATATTCAAATTCAATTATTTCTTAAAATATTAAAAAAGAAATTATATTTACTGCAAATTTTATTTGTCTGGTAACGCTGAACGTAGACTTTTATTGAAAAGAACTTGGGTGCCGCTAATTAATCCATTGTGTGGAGCTATATAATTGATTTTAAAATTTATTGTCAGTAGATTAGAACGAAGGGAACTGTCTCAAGCATAGAGGTTGGACGACAGAAAGTGGCTCAAACCTTCGGATGTAGGCTAGTGATTAGTGCTTTTGCTATGCCGTCAAGAGACCGATCATCTGAACATGTTTTTCCAGTGTTCGTGCTCAGTTTCACCAGGCGAATGTAGGATGGTACCTTTAAATATAACCCCTGGCGTTGATGTTATTGATTTACAATGATTCTAGTGTAAATTAACCTTGTAGATTATGTCTGGAAATTCGTTGAATAAATTAATATTAGAAGTCTGTGGGTGTAATGTTTTCTCCAGTTGTAAATACTCTTTTCTTCTCGTATGATAGTTCGGTTGTTTCCTTTATTTTCATTGACCTTGTTAAGAAATCTCAATAGAACTATTATTGAAAAGAATACCAAATAATTGTTTGTAAAATTTATAGAAATTCGTGTTTGTTGGCAATAATTAAAACCACATGAACCAAGTAGAGCTTTTCCCAAGCTTGTATGTTATCGTGATACCAAATAATTGTTTGTAAAATTTATAGAAATTCGTGTTTGTTGGCAATAATTAAAACCACATGAACCAAGTAGAGCTTTTCCCAAGCTTGTATGTTATCGTGACTTCCGTGCGGACAGGCATAACCATATATATATTTAGATATTTGTTAGATAGGAATTTATGTCATTGGATGAATAGAATAGCTATTTATAATTTGTGTCTACGGGGCAGAACCGTTACCGTTGACTGCTCAATGTAGGTGTTTAGTCTTCGGAACACCATTGGAGAACTTCACGTAAAAAATCAACATACGGACGACACTACTTTTAGCGCATATTACTCTCTGAGGTAATAAATGAAATTTGTTTGGATTTGTTTGTTCATAGTATTAGATCTTCACTCTTACTTTGACTTGATTTATCTAATTTTAAAATTGCATTGTTATGTAGGTTTCGTATTGATCACCCAGAGTACATAACGCTTGTTGAAACTGAGATTTAACAGCTCGGAAACACTGAAAATAAGTTAAGTGGATGGTGGTAATTATTGTTGTGATTTGAAATTTGATAATTATGAGAATAGAATGTTGACATGGATAGATTCATGTATTCTACTGAAAAAGGAGGTCTCCAGTACGCATCGTTGCTAAAGGAGAGCTTATTTTAAATTAGACATGAGAATTAAGAACACTAAGTTTTTGTTTTAATTTTTTAACATATAGATCTCAGTTTCAGCGATGTCATATTGGATTTGTAGTCGAATACATTATGTGTCTGTTTCCTTTATCTCGACATTCCAGTTTCATTTATTTAGTTATGTCGTCATTTATTTATTATTTGTGTACATTAGCCATTTGACCACTTTAGCCTGTATGAAATGATAAACTGTATATTTCGTTCCATTTCACAAGCTTGTATTTATCCACTAATTATTTTCTGCTTACAGCTCACCCAAATAAACCTTTGAAGCCTATGTCATTGGAAGAAGCCCTGGGAATATTGATGTCTGGGTTTTTGCGAGGAGGGATCGGATTTTTAAAGGGAACAGGAGAGATGATAAAAGGAAGTTCAGGTGTGAATCGAGAAGTTCGAGTTGGTGTTACCCATGTAAGTAAAGCACGTGGTATTGTGATTTACTAGTGATGAGTTTTACCACTAAAACTGGTTTGATTTATAGGTTGTCTTTGTTAGGATATAAAAGTGACATACCATAAAAATAAAAGAATCGATCATATGATGTGTTTTTTGTCCATCATAAGCAATAAGATGTCACAGATATTTTAATCAACTCATGTAGAAGTTCTTATACGAGCTATAAGTTTATAGTGGTACGAATGCAAATAGATTAGGATTCATGAAGCATCACGGTTCTTCCATGATCCAATAGAAAGTGTAATTTTCAAGTGAGAAAGGAAGACGATGGAATTTACATATGCACGATTAGAAAGAAAGAAAAAAAAAACTATAATTATGCTAGGTTATTCATGAGTTGGCTTATAGTTACTAGTTGATACGAAAGTTTCTTTAGATAATTCTGAAGATGGAAGTAATTGTGTCATTTCTGAGGTCTATTGTACGTCACAAGAAATTGAATATCATGGAGAAATATATTTAGTTTATGTGGAGAATGTAGCGGCCGTGTAGTAAATTGGAATTTATGTCGTTAAGTGTTGTGTTGTTTAAAGATATAAGGTCTTTTTGCTTATAGTCGAAATAACATGCACCGTTTAGAATTTGTGGTGGACAAACATCGTGCTCGTGGGTTTTCTCGGGGTTCTCCCGTTTTCTCCCACTTTCTTCATTCCACCATTTCATTCATCACCGTCTCCTTTAGCCTCACCGGCATGACCGTGGGATGTAAAAATTAAAGATTTTCGAAATAATATAATTGAGCAAACAAACGAGTTTGCCTGTTCTTGAGGTTATCTCTAATGGCGATAGATCTATGAGAAAAGAGCTTACATTGATCCTTTACAGTTGAATTTTGTGTACAGATCATTTATAGTCTTCTTCTTGTATAAAAAACTTCTTACAGTCTTCTAAGCAAAAATGTAAATTTTCTTTGTGCAGTTCAAATGTTCATATTAGGGAAAAGTATTAAAAATTGTTATATGTTGTTGTCCTTCTCCTTAGTAGTAGCTTAAGAACTTGCCTTTTGTGAATGAGATTCCGTATTTGATTCTCAGTGAGAATGTATTACGGTGGTTCAAATCCCATTTAAGCTTAAGTTTTGTTAAATATAGCCTCGCTGGTGAAAAAAGAACATAAATACAAAAGTCATTAATTTATCACGATTGCGAAACTATAGCTTTTGAAACAGAAAGATGGGTGCCCTTTTTTAACAGGTCTAAATGGTATGTAAGGGAGCTGATCAGAGAAAAGCTGGCTTTGAATTACAAAATAATAAAATTATCAGAGTCATTTAGTTACAATTTTCATATAGTTACAATAATAGTAAAAGTAATGAATTGATAATGTTGAAAGTTGAGTTTCATGAAAATCTAAAAATGATATCATAATCGTACTGAAACTTGCCGCAATGTAGAATACACAAAAATAGCATACAGACTGTAATTTCCACTTATTTTCTCCCTAAAATGCGCTTAGTTTTAACATTATGAATAATACTATTTGGTTATATTTGAAAGACCACAATGAACATCTGGCTTTTTAGTTTATGTTGTCCGAGGTCTTTGTACTTAAGGAATATTTATTGACATTTACAAGTGAATATCTGGACAATGTAGCAGCCATTATCACTCACTTTTTGCTTTAAATGGTTTCTGTAAGCCTGATTTCAATCTGTCCCTTCACTTCAGCTTCCTAACTTTAAATTTTCTGCTACTCTTAACTAACCACCCTATTCTGCATACTGATCAGCATGTGTTTTGGGTTGAAAACTCACACATTCTGTGCAAGGGTGAAGACAGACTTGATTTTCTTAAATATATATGGTGGTAGCATTTCAGTTATGAGGAAAAAAATGTGTATCCGATTTCTAGTTTGAACTGTGAAAATATGTAGTATAATCTATGTTTTAATGTTATATTTACACTGATGTGTATATATGTTTGTTGTATTACGTGTAATTGTTATTGTTCTCTTTGTAGGCATACGTTATATTCGTTCAGATACTTGGAAGCGTGTGGCTTGAAAGAAATATGACGACTTTCCTAGTTCATGTTCTTGACCTTGTTGCCAATCCGAAAGCGGCTTCTTCACATGTCGATGCGGTTTACTCGAGGAAATGTATAAACTTCATTCTTCGAAGTGTTCTCGGCAGAATGTTGGGAGAAAAAGCTCAAGTATCTGCTTGTAAAGAAATTTGTCAGATTATTATCAAGCAAATGAACTCAATAGGTAAGTGTTTCAACCTTCTATCTAACGCACTTGAACAATATTGGTGCTAATAGATTAGGATAATCTTTGTTATTGTTGAATAATTTCTTATTATTAGTAGCCATATGAAAAATTTTACAGCTTTTCTTATTATTACTTTTGTCTTATGTTTCTTTTCTATCTCCAAGTAATACATAATTTTGGTTTTCTTTGTAAAATTTTTCGTATGAAAGACATATATATTTCATTATGTGTATATATTTACAATTAATTCAGTAATATGTAATCAGACTAGCAAACCGCGGTCGAAATCAACTTTTGAACATAATTAATGCCTATCTCTAGTTCAAATCGACGTTGTCTGTCTCATTGTCAGGGGAAAACGACTGTGTCGTTTGAAATGTATTTTTGAACATAGTTAGTACTGTCCTCGAGCCGGATTTTTATCATGTCACGTGCATTAGAACTAATATCCTAAGGAGAGGGAGGTGTTCTTTTTAATGTATGCTAAAAATAGAATATCTCACAAGCGCCTCATGTTAGGGAGATGAAGCTCTTTACCATTTTGGAATTTCCGCTTTCAAGGAGGGAAGAGAGGAATTTGTATGATATTGACGTTGTCTCTTATCAATCGTCATTATGGGAAAACTGCTGAACCATTCGAAATAAACTTCGGAACGTAATTAGCACTTGACTCGAACAGAGATTTTATCGTGTTAATGTCATTAAAATACGTATTATCCTAAGAGGAGAGGGGGTTTAAATGCATATTTTCATATATTTTCTGTAATCCTATTCTTCCCTTGCGAAGAATGCGTATTTCAGCTAGTCATCCATGTTAAATTCGTCCAGGTGAATGACTTATTCGTCCTCTCTTCAAGTATTTAACAAGTTCCGTCTCATTGTGTTTAACGGTTCAAAAGAAATGTGATAATAATGAATTTGTTTCCTTTCATTATGTAATTTTCAGATTTGTACAAGTGAATCAGATGTTCATACTTTGGTTAGAAATAAGCCCTGTATACCAAAATTCGTGTCTATATGCTCAACAATTGAAAAAATGTAGTAACGGTGAAATTCACCCTTCCCATTCCCGAGAAAACCCACGCACACGGTGTTTGTTCATCAGAAATCCCACTTAGTGGGAGCTGGTATGGATCTATGGATCCTACACACCAGAGGTGAGCGCTCTACCACTGAACTACAGAAACTCGTGATAATAGGATAGTTCCCTTCCTAATTGAGGTAAAATTTTCAGAATTTCGAGCTCATGAGAACTTGCTTTAAGTAATATCGTATCATCATGTGTAATTTTAATTTACACATGTAGCATTAGCGGAATAGTGCTATTTTCAAAACTTGGACTTGTCAATATTTCATTTTTATATAATAGATAATTGTATATTAGTGAAATTTATTTAGATACAAAAGTTCACAGTTAAATGTTGCAAAATAGTTCTGAAACGTGATTCTATATTATTTTATATGTATGACTTCGATACTTCCCGTACGTGCTGTATATAATGTAATATATTTGACTTTAAATGAATGCAGCAAACAATTTCTTTTATATAAATACATAAATGAATGAATGTCAAATGTCGCTACTCTCACTTGTCAATGCTCAGAAGAAAGTTACATTACATTTTCATTTCTTTTCAGAATTAGATAATATTTCAGTGACATAATTCGTTTTAACTTAAATCATCTTTGGATTTTTGAGAAATTCAGAATTTGTATCCGTACGTTAATACAGCAAGATATATTAAATTATTTCTTTATAGTCAATTGTTATGTTGTGATCGAGTATTGTTTTTAAATTCACGATTGGCATGTTATAAAGTGATTTTTATGTTTCAAAAATATAATATATATATGTATTTCTTTTTTATTTCAGATTTTAATCCAGAGAATGCAAAAGACTGCAATCAAGAAACGTTATTTAGTCAACATTTACTGGTGTGCGCACTTCAGGAGCTAGGAAGTCTAATAGTTGGTTTGGGCACAACGGCCAGTAATCTTATCAGCGATCATTCACTAAGTAAGATATATTATTCTTTGTTACTTCTTGGGACTGAAGTAAATTGAATTACCAAGTAGTGATGTTACATTCGTTTTTGATTTCACAACATTGGTGCACGTCTATTGTCAGAAAGCACAGAATTTTGTATCAAATTTGACTTCTATTTGATTTTAACCTACTAAAATTGATTGTCGTACGTACACACACACACTCACACTCATTCACTCACTCACTCTCTGTCTCTGTCTCTCTCTCTCTCTCTCTCTCTCTCGCTCTCTCGCTCTCTCTCTGGTAGAAACACATTTAAGAACGCCCCAATTTGGATGAAATCCGCATTTAGAATGTATGTCCGTATAAGGCATGCTGCTTGTAGTTTGAAAGTTCCAACACATCGGCCAGCATGGAAAGCAGTCTGATCTTCATATTTGTAGAGGACTCCCTGCTAGTTATTTTGCAAGTTGATGGAAAACACGAGGAGTGTAATTATGTGCTCGAATCGGTTGTGTGTTCTGCAAGTCCACCAGCGAACGCTTTGTGAATTTAACTTTGTGCGTTTCCATATAGTAGTGCAGCGAGAGGCCAGGTAGTAATTTCACAGAATTGACACTCGTTCAGGTCGTGACGTGTCTGCTCTATCGGTGGTATGCACGGTGAGAAACTACAGCTTTGAGATTAGACACAAGGATCATTCGGTCCGCCCTAACTGATAGGACAGCGATCACCAGTGCAACCTCATGAGAGCATACGAAAACGAGGTAATAGGTTGTTAGAGGTAGATCTTCATTCCTTTGTTCCTCGTGCGCGCCATTATCGTGATAGTGCTTATCGCCGAAAAATCTTCAGTGGTGTCCAGAAAGACTGTGATGGCGAGGTGATTGGAGGGCTTTGGAATGAAACGGTGAATTGTTGTTTTGTCCCAGTCACAGTGATGGCCATGTGCATATCTGTAGACGTTCAGGTGAACGTGAGCATTCACCATAGAGGTCCCACATCTTGCGTTATGTATAGGGGCTGTATATCCCGCTTGTGTCAGGGCTTCATTGAGAGTAAATTTATGATGTTGTCAGTCTTGTCTTCCAACCTCACCTACACACTTTGCTAGATTCCGTTTTATAATTGGATAACGCGTGTCTCCATACCATCAGGATAACCTAGTCTGCTGTACTCAGTCCGGAGCTAAACTTCGTTGAGCAACCATCAGCCAGGTAGGCCAATATCAACAGTAAGCTTGGGATACAATACCCCAGACAGATATTCCGTATCTGTACGAGCGGCTACCTGCCCGAAAAGCAATAATAGCCGTTTAAATTGTTCATATATGTTAATAAGGAGAGTACTGTACGTTCATACTCTTTCCCATCACCACCTTCCATACAACTTTGAATGAGAATCCATGTATTCCTACTATTTTTTTCTTTCTTTCGTAATGCATATATTACGTGCGTATTCTAAGCTAATAATCTCCAAAACATTGTTTGGCAGATGCTGTCACTTAGAAATCAGTTGTTTCAGAGGTGATCACTTAATACACCATCAAGTAACGTAATTTGTATGTGTATTTATATGTGCTTAGGTACAATCAGTCATTTCATGCCACAAAATGTTGGAAATGGCATTCTCGTGATATCGTGTGTGATATATGACAGTTTTTCAACTTTCTCGTTTTAAATTCACAATCAACTTGTCTCATTACAACGATTTCCTTTGATGGAATCACATATTTTCCGTATTACATACAAGCTTTCAATAAACTTAAATTAATATTATTCTATACTTTTAGGATCTTTTGTTTCTCTCTCATTTTTGGTAATTATTTGTTTTCTTTCTTTCTTTGTTCTTTAATTTGGTTGGATTGCTTATGTCTGGAAAGAAACGCAGGATAGTTTTATCATTGTGAACGTTGAAACAATATAAAATGATACAGAAGAGAAGATTAATTATTTAAAAAGTTATTGTTTTGCTCAGCGAGTAGTTTTAATTGGATGTAAGTCTACTAAAGCAAAGCTTGTATAATAGAAAATATGACAATTTTGTCATTGTGAAAAATCAACGAAATTGTAAAAACGAGAATGTTTATGATACATAGGAAGGTACATACTTATATAAACAGTAGGTTGCATAAAATAAATAAACTACAACAAATAACATACAACAATATTACAGTTTAATAAGAAAATGTTGTCTATTTTAAATTTTTACTTTTTTTTTTTACTTTTTTTTTTAACTGGTCATCTATTTATACGTCACGTTCAAAATTCAATTTCTTTATTGGATATCATATTATGTATCCGTGAAACAGTGAACATATTATTTCCGTAGAATAAATGTAAATAATAATAATACAATTTTTAGTATACTATTACTTAGAGTATTTCCTAATGTATTTTAACAAAACGAGGCTTAAATTTGACGAAACGTAATGTGACTAACAAATAAGCCATGTTATGCATATAATAATCATCTTAACAAAAGAAACACTGACCAAAGCTTAAAACACACTTTATTTTAAATTATAATAACAGTTTCGGATATCTAACATATCCTTCTTCAGACAATATCGAAAATAAAATATGTTAGATATCCGAAACCGTTATTATAATTTAAAATAAAGTGTGTTTTAAGCTTTGGTCAGTGTTTCTTTTGTTAAAATAATCAATCCAAAGCCACGGATAGTCTTATAATAATCATCTAAAGTCAAATTTAATTTATAGAAAAGGAAAGCCTTCTAGTATTTTGTTTCGTAAAGTATAGAAGAAAGACTGGATTTTCTTATATGTATATAATCTCCTTTTCTTGTATTTCCTTGAGCTTGCACAGAATAATGTATATAATTTCAGATCTCATTGAAGCCGCTTTTGCTGTTCTGGTACACCCATGTCAGGCTGCCAGATTAGCAGCAGCGTGGTGTTTGCGATGTATATCTGTAGCAGTGCCTTCACAAATGACTCCATTGATAGACAGGTTTGTACAGCTTTTAAAATGTGTGGTAAATTTGTATTGTGTTTTCGGAAAAGTCATGACGTATATTTCTGTTTTTCAAAGGTCATTTTCAAAGAACAAAGATTAATCAATGTTATACAGAAGCTTGATCCGTCTGTGTGTGTCCGATTTTAAACCTTCACTCCTGCTCACAGAATCGACCGATTGGAATGATTCAAACAGCAGAAGAAAGTCAAAGGACCTCCAGTATCGCTCCAAGTTCGTGTGTGTGTGGTGTGCATCGACTCCCAAGGTGAACTGGTTTTGGGAAGGCTATGTCGTAGCACTTTTACACGCCAAGTTTTCCGTGACATATTTAAAAACAATGCAGGGAAAATGGATGTGCATTGGAGTCAACGACTATCAAGAACATAATTAATCGACATAAACACACATCCCAGCACTTCATTCACCTAATAAGGGGAGTAGAATGCACTGTAAACTGCGGTAATTTTACCTTTAGCTTGGAAGTTACACCGAATGGTCCTATAGGAAAACCGTCCTATACAACCTGTGAAGGCAAGACGATTGCACGTGACACTGTCAACTGTGAACTGCAACCTACGTGGCAAATTAAAGCTTCAGATGGTGTTTAAAAGTCGTGGACGTGCCCTTAGTACGGTCCATCGGAGGTATAGAAGGACCCACTTAGGCGCCTCTACGAAAGCCATCCATCCGGGAAAAAGTGGAAATTTGTTGCCACATTTGATGAAGTATGGATTTATCTATCAAATTGTGGCAAAATTTGAGCTTTAACGTACACATCAAGAGTCGTAAAAACCCGTCCTGACTTCATCCATCAGTGCAAAGCAAGTTTCTCGAAGGGGTTTCTGGTTGTCGCGGGATACTGCTATGAAGGCAAATTAACGATTTGGCAGCTGTCTAAAACTGCAAAATCAACTCAGTATTTTATCAGCAACATATCCTCACACCAGTTTGTGCAGATCAATCCCGTTTGAATGGAAATGCAATAAGTCAACTTGATGTACATATGGATACATCACGTACATCCCGTTCTACACAGAGAGTTCTACAACAGATGACAGAATATACCGACATCTAGGCTGTTCTCTTCCAGAACACACCAATGAAGTCACCTGATATGTAACTTGCGGGTTTGACCTATTGAAAGGAGCACTTGCATCTCGTCGTGTCACCACTGCCCTTGGCCTCTGGGAAGCCTTCCAGAAGGAGTGGCTCAAGTTTTCCATTCCTTCGTTCCGTCGTGTACTTAACAGAGCCTTCTATAATGGAGTTACGGTGCAGGGCTATTGCCAAGACACATTGAGGTCAACCGATAGTGTTCTCGTTTTTCGTAAGGTAGGTGAGACGTCAAAATCGGACATATATAGACGAATCAACTTTCTGTATTGCCTGTTTTGTTCGATAATCTTTCATTGAGCTTCATAATTGCTCGTTCATAGAAAAATCTGGCTTTATCGGCGACAAACTGAACAAAATGCTGATTTACAACCTCTTTGGAATTCAACATACCATGCAAGGAGTTTTGAAGAGAACGAGAGCTCCCTTGTGATTATGAGTTAAGTGTTCGCGCCTTGGGTGCACGGGAGACCCGGGTTCAATTTTCAGCGGGAGCTCCTGTTCGAATCCCAGGTTAAGCTGTGGGTCCACGTCTCGTATAGCCTCGCTGCTGAAAGAGACTCTAAACTTAAATCCATTTCCCATTGTTCCAGAATGTGAAGCAAGTAGAAGTCTGGTGCCGCAAGTTGAGATGAGTATGATATGTTGTGTGCGGCAACACATCTCATCCAAGTTCCAGTAACTTACGATGAGCAAACTTGAATGTGGTTTCATCTTGTGATGGAACAAAATCATTTTGTGAGAAACGATCTCTGGACGTTTTTGAATGATAGATTCGTTTGTGCTGTCCAATTGCTGGCAGTACACATTCGGATTGATTATTTGATTTCTTGATAGGAGCACGAAAACATGATATCTTTAAAATCCTACCACGCTGAAAGCATAACCTTCCTCTGATGAATGTCCACTTTTGATGTCGTTTGAGACGAATCATCACTTCGGGACCAAGACCGTTTGCACATCCCATTATCGTAAACAATCCACACTTCACCATTATCAGTTGCTCCTAAACAACATTGCTTTCCTCACGTTTAATGTGCATATCCCAAAGCTCAGCTTTTATGTGTGTGTTATTATTTATTTATTTATTTATTTTCGCGAATGAAGCTATAACTGTTAGCTGGTAAATTACATTGTAATAACATAGATGCGAGTGACTCTTTTATTTCCAAAAATGAATTAACACAATCTGTTTGAAAAATGCGTCTTGACTTTTCCGACGGTTCAGTGTTGTTTAAGCTAGACATCTGTATTATGTGCGTAGTTTGTTTTGAAAATTGAGTACGAAAAAGGAATGTATATCAACTTTTTCATGCCATTATATAATTAAAGGATTGTCTTCATTTCGTATGATTATAAACTTCAGATCTCGAACATAGTGCAGAAACAGTGGCTCAGCGTTCACCTCTGGTGCATGGGGTCCTCAATTCGATCCCAGCTCGCCAAGTGAACTTAGTGGTGGACAAACACCGTGTGCGTGGGTTTTCTCGGGGTTATCTCGTTTCCTCCCACTTTCTTCATTCCACTATTTCATTCATTTCTCATCATCACCGTCTCCTTTAGCCTAGCCGGCACAATCGTGGGACGTAAAACTCAAAGATTTCATTTCATTATTTTTTCAATAATGTAGAATATATGGATTATATTTCCTGTAACGTGGTTTCAGTGTGTTTGTTTGTGTGAGTGTGTGTGTGTGTTTTTTTTTTTTTGGGGGGGGGTCTTGATACCTAAGTGATTACGAACAAACATGAAAACACCATAAGTTTTCGTACAGAAATACATAACTTTTATATTAATACGTTCAATATTACGGATTACCGTTAATTTCTTTTTTTCTTTCCGTTACATTTATTGCCCTCAGTTCGAATAATAAGATAAGTCACCACAATCGAACACTTTAATTTATACGTATAATTGCAAGAATTCACGATTGCATAACTTTGAAATTAGACACATCAAATACACATCACAACTACCTATTATTCTCAAGTCTCCATGAATATCTTTCAGTTGTCATAGCAGCCCGAAACAAGCAACTATATCTGGTTACTGTACTACTAGTACGTGATTATATATCTATCTCAACATATATTTTCTACCTTTTTTCTTCTTCTTCTTCACAACAGATCTTCACTTTTAAGCACCGTTGCCCAAAATAGCTACAATTAGAAATGGAATTAATTCACAGATATCAGATATACAATATCATTGTAATACAGCCACTTATTGTCATTATCACAAGTTGCTTGTCAGGTGTTATTCTCCAACTTCGTAGGTTAATTTTAAGTGTAAGTTTCGTTTATTGAGTACGCGCCTTCTGCAAATATTGAATAAGTCTTAACATACTGCGGTTATTTCTTATGGGCTAAAGGAGGCGCATGTTACGTGGAGTAAATACGGTAATTGTAGAAAAATCAATGGAAAGAGATCAAGAATTCCCAGATAACCCACCAACATGATATTCACTTCAAACTCATTTATCCTGGAATCGAACTAAGGATCCTTACATTCTTTAATTAGTGAACTCTTCTGTGTACTTCCCTGTTAATTGTTCTATTGGCCCCGGATACATAAGTTAGAATTTTAAAAAAGTGTATACTGTGAAATCAAAGTTACACTCTCTTGTATTAATATGGAAACTAGTGCAAACATTGGACAATTCAGCCATATAGTAAACTTAGGTACTGTGTTGTATAGCGTCTGCTTTTTGCTGTCGATGGTGCTTCGTATTTGTTTCTTGTCTTTTCTTTATTTTTTCTCTAATACCTCAGATTCTTCAAGTTTCACCAGAAATTCGAAGAGTGAACAAAATATTAGAAGGTTACTTTATCCAGAATAAGCCTCCAATGATGCTTTTCTGTTTTTCTAAACATCTTTTACTCACGTATTCTGGATTCGAACTAGAGACCCTTAAATACTTGAATTAGTAAACAGTGGTTATTGTCCAATGTTCGCACTAGCCTTCATATTAATACAAGATAATGCATATTCGACTTCACAGTACGTACACTCATGTCTAAAATTATTGTCGCATGTCTATAAATATGTTGTTGTAGGAATATAATTTGATAACGAATTCGCCTGATATTCCTTATAACGTTAGTATGTGTACAATCGGCAAAGACATGTATGTGGCAAATTTCATGTCAAAAGAGCAGCAAATAAGAACAGTAAAACGAAAATAAAACTTTCTTGTCCATTTATCAATATTTTGTTTTACTCATTCTAATTTTCGTATTTATAATTCTTTTCCTATGAAATTTACCACAAATATACGTTTCCCGATCATACACATAGTATCAGTATTAAAAGTACCCTACAAAATCATTATCAAATTATATTCTTACAAGAAGATAGTTATAGATATGCGACAATCATTTTGGACATGAGTGTACCTTTTAAAATGCTACTTTGCCTGTCCGGGGTCAATATAAATATTAACAGGGAAGTACACAGAAGAGCTCTCCAATTCAAGGTTCCTTAGTTTAATCTCAGAATTAGTAAGTTTGTGGTGGACAATATGTCCGTCGGGTACCTGGGGATTCTTGATTTTTTTCCATCGATTTTTCGTACGATTACCGCATTTACTTTACGCAACATCCGACTCCTTTACTCATATGATGAAGCCCACTAGAATTGGGCAAAATATTAGATATATTGTGTAGCGTTTGTACGCTCCTTTTTATAACTTACACGATCATGAGCAAAAAATTGTTAGAAAACTATGATGCTTAAGTTCTTCATTTGTGAAGATATACGCAAGAAAAATATTGTGTCTTTTAATAAACAATATATATACTGATTTTAATTACCACAGAGGAATAATATTGCTTGCACATTACATTATATCACATTACATGTGAGACAAATAATTCATTTCATTTGTAGTGTAGTTTCAACTATTCTAGAATATGTAAACACTACAACCTTTAAATTATATTCCGTTGTCTAAATTCAGTGTTTATATGCATTTTAGAATACCTAGTGCTACTACTTTTGAAATGTAAATTTCAATTTCTTTCACTTTAATCAATTTCAGATGTATAGATGGCGTGGAAAACATGAAGATATCACCCGAAGCAATTTCAGGATATAGTGGAGCTTTAGCTGCGGTGTTAGGTGGTGTTCGGCTCTCACCACTTGGTGTTCCTCATACGAAGGGAAAAGTAAGTACGTAGGGAATTCAGTACATGAATGCAAATTTAATTTATCAAAAATGACTGATGCATTTCATTCTATATTGAATGCAAAGAGAATTGTTGTTTTGATGTAGTGAATACTACATTGCAACTAAGCATTTTATTTAGATACGATATATTGTACCAGAATATGCATATCTTAAATGAACATTTCCTTCCAGTTACTTAATGATAGGACGTTAACTGCTTCATAGTTTGTCAAATATCAAAATGATACGAAGATCTGTCTTATTTTAACCCTGGCTAATCAGACGAGTGCGTGCTTTTCTTTTTAGAATGAGAAGGGGAATAAAATCATCTGTTGAGTCTACTTTTGCATCTCATGTTAATGTGTATAGACTAATGCTGTGAATTATAAATAATTATTAATGAAATTGCAAAACATACGTACATTGCTGTGATATTAGGGTAAGTTAAAAGAGAGAAAATAATAGATGGATATCGCTTTCCTTGACAATTTACGAAACTGGTAGGGGCAAAGAGAATTAAATGAGTGTCAAATAAAGATAGTAATGGCAATGATATAAAATATATTTGTGTGATAATCTAATACTTGTATAAATACTATTAGTCTAATAGTTCTATTAATACTGCGTAGTCTATTAGTTCTCGAAATGTTACCAGGGGGCTAAGTCTGTGTAATGTGTCGGATATATCATTCGTTACGTGCTGTTGAACCACTATTAACTTTATATGGTATGGTGTAGAATCGCTTTCGATCTTTCTTCATTCTCACTACCATTGAACTACCATGATACAGGATATATTA
Source organism: Thermobia domestica (assembly GCF_964235325.1). Lineage (NCBI taxonomy): Eukaryota > Metazoa > Arthropoda > Insecta > Zygentoma > Lepismatidae > Thermobia > Thermobia domestica. The sequence continues at coordinate 115,881,947 of NC_137458.1, forward strand.
TTTGTAGATCCTGCTTAAATCTAAAGGTTTTAATAGGGTGCATGTGAGTTCGAATCTTTCAGAACGATTTTTACAGGAAAATAGTGTCCCGCAAGGTAACGTCCTTAGTGTCATACTGTTTGCTGTTGCTGTCCAACAGTGTTCTATCTCACATTCAGGCTTCTGTTTCTGGTTTACCGTATGTTGATGATCTAGTTATTTATTGTCGTTCCAGATACCTTCCCAGTAGGACTCAGCAGCTTGAGCTTACATTAAATTTTCTTCTTTGCTGGTCGAACGAGACAGGGTTTCGGTTTTCTAATCATAAAACTCAGTATTTGTATTTCTGTTGCCAACGAACTTGCCGTGTTTATCCGTATTTGTATCTCGGCGGCATTCATCTCTTATTTGTTGAAATAGTTCGGTTTTTGGATTTGATCTTTGATCGTCGTGTAACGTGTGCACCACAAATTCGAAATCTTAAATATTCTTGCCTCCGAGCTGTGAACTTGCTTCGAGTTCTTTCCCACTGCAGTTGGGATGCTGATCGTATAGTTTGTTGCGATAATAACGTAGTCTAATTGTCTAACTTAGACTGTGACTGTGTTGTTTACTCATCAGCCCTTTCCTCTCTACTGAAGCACCTTGATACTGCACATCACTTGGGACTTCGACTAGTTGCTGGTGCTTTCGGAACTAGCTCTGTATCTAACTTGGTTCGTTGGCGATGGTTCGTTGAAGCAAACGAACCATCGTTAGCTACCGTCGCGAGAGATTTTTCTTTAACTATACAGCTCCTGATTGTTGTATTTCTGATTACCTTTGCAGTTTTTCTTTGCATGGTGGCCAGATTTACGACCGATATGCAACACGTCGTCGGCCAGACACCCATGATAAGTTTGTGGTCATGAGTGTCCCAGCGCAGAAAAATCAGTGTGGCCATGTCTTTGATTGTACCATTTTTGTGCTCTTCTACCATCGTTGTTAACTCCACCAAGACATCTCGGTTGTCGTCACATACCAAACAGCACACAAGTACCCAGGAGCAAAAGTTTGGAGCGTTACTTGAACAGTATCCTGATTTTGTGTTACGTATAAAGACGGTTCAAAAGATAGAATTCTGTCGGCTGTGCCTTCGTCTCGAACTCCTTAGAATTTAGTCTGTATTGCCTGTGTTCAGTATTTACTGCTGACCTAACAGCAGTTACAGTTGCGCTAGATTGTGAGATTAATCTTGAGCTACGTCATGTGCTTATCTGCGCTGTCTTGTAAAGCGTTATTAAAAGCCTGTAGAATGTCTTTAGAAAGCTGGGTATCGTTGTCGTTTCCTGCTGGAGACAGGTCGGCATTCGGAAAAGCAAGCATACCAACACAGCAGCCGAGAACACCATATTGGCAAATACTGGAACACTCTTTCATGCACAGATCTCTGTAGTTATATAATCAGTGAATTCGCTCTCACTGGCAAGCATCGTGGAACCAGGCAAATGACAATAAGCTTCACTCAGTAAGACTTCTTTTGAGCAATTGGCAGACGTCTTCGTGTACTAGGCAATGAGATGAAGTGATTCTAACTCGCTTACATGTCGGACACTATCATTTAACACATTCTTATTTAGTGCGTGGCGCTAACCGTCTTATTGTGAAAGCTGTGTTGTCCTACTAAGTATTCGACACATTGTAGAATGTCCAGAATACTCACACCTCATAGAATGCTTAGGAATGCCTGAAAATCTTAGTCAGGTTTTGGGAGATAACGTGGTCTTTAGTGGCTGCATTCTCAATTTATTCGTGAAATTGGAATAGCTGACGCACTCTGAGGTTTCCTTATTAAATTTTTGTGTTACATGTTATTAGTATTGATATTTTTGAATCATTTTCTTGTTATATATTTTACATTTTGTTCTTTAATATTTTTTACGATCTCTGTTTTAATTTTTATAGTGTATTTTCTGTTTTTCTGTTCTATTTTGTAGTATGACTTGAAATACACGTATAGCCTCACTGCTGACGCACTCCATTAAACCATAATCATTCAGTTTTAAAACTGTTATTCAACGAGAGCAAAATTTAATTGAAGAATGTTATGGTTGTTAAGTAATATCGTTTAAGCTTTATAATCGGCATGTGTTGAGCATTGAGGTAAACTACAATACAGAAATGCAAATAAGTCAAAAACGAAACTATATTGGTTAGTAATTCTCCAATAAAACTAAAATATTCAAATACTTATGAAATTATGTCTTTGTGTTTCTATTATAGATTATATTTAATACTGCCGAGGAACTACTAAGAAGTGCAAGTCAGAATAGCAGATTATCACTAAACAGAACTCAGGCAGGATGGTTAATAATTGGTGCCATTATGACCTTAGGTAACTACTTCTTTATTTTGGTTTTATTATTTGTAATTTTTAAAAATATATTTATTGAGCCAATAGCATAAATGACCGATATTTTCAATTGTGTGGTGTGTATTAAACTGATTTAGTGTTCTAGTATGTGTAAAAATACTTTCTGTAAATTTAAACACACAAGCATTATGTTTCACGGAAGAATCAAAATTCATATTTGGCTGTCAAAACATTCTAAATCTTCGATAATTGAACTACAAAGTTCAATATATGATCGTATGATGACAAGCAATATATAAATATATTCTCTAAGGCCCCACCTCGGCAGGTGTCAGATGTATGGGAAAAAATAAATGTTGCAACACGGAATTTGTTACTTTCCTGCTGTATGATATGAAATACAGTGAGCTGATCAGTACGGGACTGTATACCTACTATATATAAAATACTGACCTGCCGCTGAATTAGGCATATCTATGTAGTACTGTGTTGGCTTCCCTCTGGCTTTTGTAGCGACCCGGCGAAGTAATGACTCCACTACCTTTTGGACATATCTGAAGGTATTGCAAGCCATGCGTCCTCCACAGCGAGCCATCGCTGGCTGATGTTCATTGGTGGGGCTGTCTGTTCCATACAGTCCTTTACACGACATCCCATAAATGTTTCACTGAATTTAAATCTGGACTGCAAAGGTGCTACTGCATTAATTAGAGGTCGGTAGAGTGTTCCTCAAACCATTCGGTGGTTGTCCGGAACCTGTGGGCTAGAGAATTGTATTGCTGGAAAATACTGTCCCGTTTGCATCAAACCACAGTCATGATGTGGGTATACATAGTCCCCAGAATATCCACATACATGTTGGAATTCAGGGACCCTCTTACGCGGACTAATGGTGCGAATTATATCCAACTGAAGACACTCTAGGCCATAATAGACCCTCACCACCTTGCACTGTTCCAACCTGATATGCGGGATCCATGCCTTTATGCTATTGTCGCCAGATTTGGACTCCCCTATCGGCACGATGCAATCGGAATCGGGACTCATCACTCCAGGCTACCTGTTTCCACTGTTCCATTGTCCAATCCCTGTGCTTTCCAACCCATGCAAGGCGTTCAGTCCGATGGCGGCCTGTGAGCAGGGCATTCGGGTTGGTCTTGGGCTCTTGAATACAAGACTATACAGGGAACGCTGAATCGTGCACGCAGTAGCACTTCGGATGGAACCCTCATTCAGTTGGGATGTGATTTGCAACAGGATCTGGCCTCTATTAGTTCGTTCGATACTGCTCAACCGGCGCAATCCACGTTCATTGAGGATACACTGACTTTTGCATTGTGACCAATTCCCGAATATCGTTCCTGTATTTGCATAAAGTCGACACACCCTTGCAACTATGCACACGAAAATCCCAAACGCAATTGATTCGCAATCTCTGAAATGGAGTACCCCATTCGTCGAGCGCCAACAATTTGCCCTCGGTCTAAATTCTATGCTTTTCTCATTTCGCTTGTCACAACTGTGTCTTGCAACCACAGATCCTGCCCATTCATATTTCCAATGCAAGTAATCGGAGCAACACATATGTGGACATGACAATGTGAGAACTTCAAACAGTCAGGTTTGCCTAATTCGGAGGCACGTCAGTATATATATATATAGTGTAGAGAAAGAGAGAGAGGGAGAGGAATCTATAAGCGAAAATGGAAAGAGATTTACTTTCAAAAATGATAGTAAAAAATGAATGCTATAAAATATCTATAAATTATTGAAGAAATTAAGAAAAAAAATAATAAATGTGATAATGACACGTATAAAAATTGAGAGGTAATTCAGAATTAAGAGTACGTAAGAAAACTAATTGAAAAAAAAAAAAGATAAAAAATGGTATGAAAGGCGGAGTGAGTGAAGGGAAATAGGATGTAGATGGTTAAGACTAGGGGATCAAAGATTTTTTGGGAAGGACATGAAAAGAGAAGGATTTTGAAGGCACTTATGCAAATGTTTGATCAACTGCACTGATGTGGTGGGATGTGCTGTGATACAGGTAGACGGGTAATTTGAACACTTCGCGAATTTGCGGATAGAAAGAGGAATCACAGTTTCGCCAACATAGAAGGCTGGACAGTGGGTATATTTCTGGCATGTTCGCCTATGGACTTAATTCCTTATCACCGTGGACTGACTTGATTTCCTACGCACTTTTAGTTTTGTGTATTCAAATTCCTGTTATGTATTTTTTACAATTGCTTTTCCTTTGTAGTATTCATTCTTCATTATCTTTCATTATTTTCATTGTTTTTAAATATTTTTATTATTCATATTATGCACATAACTTTTTGTCGTGATTTATTATTCTTTCACTCTCTTGCACTCTTAGCAACCCACCTGTTCCATTAACACTATCACGTGGCACTGAATACTAACGTTGTGCCTACCTAGATCCTTCACAACTACTTCTGTATTCTTTAATTTTTCTTTTCTTTCCTTCCTGCCTCTCCTCTTTTAGCGAAAGATTACCTTTAAATAAAAATATAATCACAATTTATTTATTTTAGGCATACCTGTAGTTCGTGGCTTACTTCCTAGGATGCTGCTGTTGTGGAGAAATTCTTTCCCACGTTCAAATAAAGAACTTGAATCAGAAAAAGCTCGAGGAGATGCCTTCACTTGGCAGGTATGTTGTGTTATTATTCTAAAAAGAACAGGTAATTTGTAAGAACGTATAACAGCTCTAGGTTATGAGTAAGCAGGAAAATAAGGAAGCAGAATTTTATCGATAAAAACTCAAGTTGTAGAAATTAAAAGAAATTAATATTTAAACTCACAAAATTCATGTATTATTATTAATGAAGCATCCTGCTGATACTAAGAAAAATAACTTATGTTTACTATTCTGTAAGTAGCAAATATACCTGAATAATAAAATTAAAAGAAAAAAATATGCATCGTAGGAAGAGAGAGAGAATTAGATAAACGGACTCGTGTGTATAAAGATTTCCAGTTATTATTGTTAGTGAAATGAAGAATTTCACTGTCTTTTATGTGCAAGCTATAATACTTCCGTCACTTAAAATGATGTATATTCATAATGACAGTTCTGTATGATATATTTCGTATTTCAGAATCCTAATCACTACTTATAATGGTTGGTTTTGAGTAGTTGAAGTAGAAAGAATAATGCGTCCATAACGGAAACAGAATTACATTCTTAATTTTAAAATATAGGAAGAAATGTTTATTAATGTGAAGACATTTTTACTGTTATCGATAAATAACGTGACTAAAGATTGTTACCGTCGTAGGTGAGTAGTCCATTGACAGCAACTATGTTTGCAGCCATCAGCCTTCCCCATGGTTGTTGTGGTTAACCTTTATTATTAAAATCGAACTGCCACTAAGAATTGACATAGAACGAAGCCAATAAATAATATTTGTATTTTCTGATTAGGAGGTTACAAGTTTTCGTTATTCAAAATGCATTTGCTTGTATAAAAATGTAATGAAATGGGAGTTTATATTTTCTTTGTCTTTTCCAGGTGACATTAGAAGGGAGGGCAGGAGCTCTCTCTGCAATGCATAGCTTCCTGCAGAATTGTCCCGAATTAGTTACAGATGATATTATCAGAAGGCTTCTTACCCCTATTGAATCGGCACTAGCAATGTTAACAAAGTAAGTAAAAATATATTCTTACATATTGCCACAGATTATTGCCAAGAATTTTGTAGTCATCATCATTAACTTCTAAGTGAATTGGCTGCCTCCAGAAAACTTCCTGAACTAACAAAGATTAAAGAACTGGTCACGAACTAACTTCAGCAATCCACATGCTTGACAGAACAAAGATCTATTCAATCTATGAAGCAGATCTTGGAGAATCATGCTAATAGTACAGAATGTTTTATATTAAAATAGCAAGCAAACTGGTGTAGTTTTAGTTCATTCACAGTGAGGCAATTCGAGATCAGTTCGTTCAGGGATTTTTGGTAAGGTTGCATAGAAAAAAAAAAAAAAAACTAGCCGTACTGAACATTAGTTTGTCCAAAGTCATTGATATAAGGTTACATTGTTAGAACGTGAAATCATTATTTTCTATCACAGTGATGCAAGGATGGAACAATTACGATACCGAACTGGAACAGTGGTAAATACGAAGTAAAATCCATCGCGAGGACACATCGCAGGCCATGTAAATTATTATGCTTGTGCGAAATTGCACAAGTCATACTGATGTCCTACTAAAGCTCCTCAGTATTATTCTAACAAATTTTCGATGTTTCCAAGCCATGTTGCTGCCTTTGTTTTAAACCATATGAACAGAGATGACGGCTTGTTGCATTCCCCCTACATCTGAAATAGTCATCGACTAGGGAGAGTGTCCCAAAACTTCTAGTGGAAATCTTCTTTCTAGGAACGAGTAAGTTTGACAACGGGTATAAAATCTCATTATACAGGAAAATAAAAAGCTCTCGCATTTCCTTTAGCTCGTCCAGCATACAACCTGTTCATAATCTGGCATTTCACACAGCAATCATAGTGGTAACTTGATGGATGCCGCGCGAACGCACCCAGAATACGTCGCAGGATACGTCAAATCTCCAGGGTTAACCACATTTTCAGACGCCGCATCATCTAGATAACTGTTCCACTAGATGACTTCACACCATACTTTCCTTTGCCAGTCATTAGTACCTTCAAATATAAAAAACTACTTGTAGTTATTTATCTTAACATTGCTTATATAGACTTTCCATCCTTATATATTACTTTTTAAGTTAACAACTTTCCATTAAACTAATTTGCACTGGCAGAAGAGGCAGCATAATTTTTTATACTTACTAATTTTCTTCAGTCATTTTAGTTAATTAATTAATTTATTTGTTCAATAAATAAATAAATATTAAAGTTTAAAATGTTGTTTAGATTGTTTGTGGTGCAGCAAATTTTCCTCATTTTCTGGAGTAAAATTGCGAAAATTGAACTACGAGATTTGTTTCCTTTCAATGTACAAACCATTGTCAAAAGAAAATTTATAAATAATGTAAATAAGTATAATAATAATAATAATAATAATAATAATAATAATAATAATAATAATAATAATAATAATAATAATAATAATACATTTTTAAAGTTTATTCCAAGTTTCCTGTGCATATTATCAATATTTATTGTAACTTCATATATCTGCCAACGCAGATATTAAAAGTACAATAGTAATTGATGTAATATTATTTTTTTCTTTGTAGTATTTCAACAGTGCTCAAAACCTACGGTCAGCATTTGAAAGCGCCTGCTGCGATGGTCCGATTGAGACTATACGAAACGTTATCACTTCTACCTCCAAATGCCTTTGAAGGTAAATTACTTTCTTTTCTTCTTCTTTTTCTTTTTCTTGTAATTTTCTTGTACTTTATCCAAGAATTCATTAAGTGTTTTCATTACAATCGTGCCCATTTTTCATGTTTCAAAATAACACGAAAAAAAAAAAAAAAAAAAAAAAGACGTCGCAATTGGTTAGTTAAATAGTGTTTTCTGGTGGTGTGTATTGTAGACTAATTCATTCCCAGAGTGTAGAAATACAACTGGAAGAAAGAGTTAGTAGACAGATGGTAAGTATATTTATTTTGAAATTTCTCTTCACAAGGCAAGTATGTTGCAAGAAGTTCACGATGACATATCATAGAAATAGGTACGATACGAAGAGTGCTGAAGAAGTTTCTGCAGACTACAACTTGCAGTGGCACCAGTGTTCCGTTGTTATACATTTCGGAAGAATAGATCTTTGTGTGCCTTAAATTATCTTTGTTTATTTTCCTCTTCGCCTATTCATCTATTTTCTACAGCAGTTGAAGTAATTTTGTGTGAACAATGGAAATTTCTAGCGAACACTTTCGGGCAATGATTTTTTTATGATTTCAAATATAGTTGAACACGAAAATAGTGCATCGAGCGATTTCATTTGGCTTTTTGGGGTGGAGCACCATCCAGTAGAACTGTGTACAATTGATTTTCCAAATTCCAGCGTGGTCGCATACTTTTCAATGAAGGATTTCGTAAAGGTCGTCCATATACGTCTGCTGTTGTTAGTTATGTTGATACTGTTCACGAAATGAGGGAGAGAAATCAACGTGTGACATACCATGAGGTTTAGGCATCCTCGAACATTGACATGCAATTTTGGATGGGCACCTAAACGTACGGAAATTTTCAAGCCGTTGGATCCCATACAACATGATCGAAACTCAAAAACATGCTCGTGGTAATTGGTGTAAAGAATGCTCAGAAAATTCAACCGAGGTAAGTCAAATTTAGCAGTACATCGTTACAGGAGTTGAAATTTGGATGTATTCGTATGAACCCAAAACTATACAGAGAGTAAGTAGTTGTTGGTTTGAGAAGTGCTGCTGAGGAAATAATTACTTGTTTCTTCGGTTACACCGGACATGTGACAACCATAGCTGTAGGACTGTAAATGCTGAGTAATAGAAAACAATTTGTTTGGCAGAGATTATCAGGAAATTGCATAAAATTAATCCAAATCGTCACATTATTCTTTAACCACAGCGCTAGTTCCCACTCAGCACACCAAACTGTTGATTTTTTCCAGTAAAAATATTGAATTAATGACTCATTGTCCATACTCACCTGATTTAGCACTCAGTGACTTCTTTTTGTTCCATGCGTGATGAGAGATTTGTGTCGCCTGAAGCAGCTGTTTACGCATTCCGAACAGCAGTTTCCAAAGTACTGTGAAATATAAACGGATATGATTAAACAAACAATCAAAGGTAATTTAAACATAGATTCCGAATTTTGTAATATCGGAACACTAGCGCCACTGTAAATAGTAGTTTTCAGAAATTATTCCAGCAGCCCTCGCAGTGCTCGATATAAAATTGTTATGAACGCTATGTATGCATTCATTCTATAGTAGACACAGTACATATATTTAGAAAGAAAATTAATTCTTTTTTCTTTACTTTTTAGGATCGTATACTCACCTACTACGAATGCTGGTGGCTGAATTTGCACTGACAGAAAATCCAGCAAATACAACTACTTCTCAGCTGAGGGTTGTTTGTCACGCTGATGATTCTGTAATCCTCGGAACATGGCTTCAAGAGACTGACCATAAAACAATTGAAGATCAGGTAGCAAAATGGCTAGAATAATACTTTCGCTTGTTCTACACTTTCAGTTTCGCTTTACGTTTGTGTGTAAAGAAAAACTTTGCAGGGTTATTTGCATGGGTAAAATTATTTATTTACTAAATGAACAATACTACACAATTTGCACAGCTATGTTGCTTATCGTATTAAAGAAATTTAATACCTTTCGTATGAACAAATAATAGAAGAGGAATAATTTTTAACAACTTCTTTTATATAATCCTTCCTTCTTCTTCACTTTTTCGCTTAGGGCAGTATCATTTCTACTTGTTTAGGGAAAATTATTTTTGAAAGCTGAAGATCTAAGAGATACACTTTTAGGGTAACTTTTGAGTCGTGTTTAATGTTGGACACTTCCATCCCCCCCCCCCCCTCCTTTCTCGTCCCTGGTTCTAATATGGGGATTCTTAAATCTAAATCCTGTTCAGATTGTCTCCTTGACATATTTGTTTTTAGCGTCTCCTCATCATGTTATAGTACGTTGAGACAAATGACTGAAATAGAATCGATTCAAAATGTATGTGTTGTTGAATGATATCGCGTAGATTAGTAGTTAACTGTGTGCGTATAACCAGATGAAATATAAATACAAATTGATTATGCTCCTACAATGCGTATGCCTAGCAGACATGTAGCATGTGTCATTCTGTGTAACAGTTACATGACAAATACCATGCTAGTGTTCAGCATTTACAAGCAATTCTAACGAATCAAACACGTTGTATATTATCACTTAGGAATGGGTATTTGCGACATATTACGAAACTTAACGTTATCTCCGCAGCTGTTGAATGTGGTCCTGTAATTAAGCTCTTTTATGGTGGGGAACGGTCTGTTGTGCACCCACCAACTTCACGGGATTCAAGTATCTTCGTGGTTCAAAGTCCTTAAAAATAGTAGGTCCCATCTTCCATAGCCACAGTATTGCATAAGCGGGTAAAATAAAACCATTGTTAGATTGTCTGTAGATGGGTGCAGTTACCGCCATATATAGCTCTAAGTTACTGTAACTGCTGATTCGTGTGTGAATATGCCTGTGTGTACTGTTTGTCAGTACCAGGGAGTTATGAGGACATAAATATATATACAGAATATTAATATTAATAAAAATATACCTATATGACGCACGTAATAAATGACATATTTATGAATGGACATTTAGGGCATGCATTCAATGATATAGGGATCGTGGAGAAATAGATTTTGAGGCACAAAGATTTTTTTCTGAAGTGTTCATTGACCAATGTAACTTCCGATAGCACCATTAATTATTATAGAAGTTTAAATCCAAGTCATAAATGGTTAGGTTTGTTTGGGAGATGGTTTGAACTCTGTTGGGAGTACATGTGGTTGGATTCCGAGCTAAACTGTATATCTACTCATTTAGCCGTTGTACTGAAAAATGGATTGAAAAGAAAAAGAAAAGTCCACAGCGCTGAAGTCCGTGAAGATTTCTACTAAATAAACAGCTTAATAGTTGGGTGGTGCGAGAACCTTTATCACTTTTTTTTTCTTTCTAAAGCTGTGTGTGCTAATTCGTAATTTAAGTTTCTACGCAAATGTCTTACGATGCTGTTCAACGTCGAACATTCTGTATCCCACTAGAAGTGGAACATTGGACCATTTGCATAATAGACACCATGTATCCATCCAGTTACAGGAGCCGAAATCATGGTTAACATTAAATTTGAAGTTGATATTAAGAAGTACAAGTGAGTTCTTTAGCATGTTCATAGGTACATTTCTGCACTCCCATTAAGACAGAGAGGCTGCATGGTACACGTTTTGATACACACTTTTAGCGGAATATATTTATACAGTACAATAGATTTACTTCAGGAGATTAAAAGTGAAAGTTGGTGGAATTTAAAACATCAAGAGCGCCAAGCACAATACCTAAATATAGTTCTTTTTATTATTTACTGATTTATTATTTTTAATGTGTATAATATTCCTTTTAGTAGAATTTTTGTCTTATTTTCATGAATTTCCTCATACTATCTTTATTCTTATTCCTCATTAATCGCACGGAATCATTTCCCTGATATGGTTTGTATTCTTACTGTAATTGTTTCATTCTCCTCTGATTTGAATCACCTTTGCCATTATTACGGCCTTTATTTTTGTATTAGTTTTCACACTAAGCCAGAGTACCCCAAACTATAGTAATATGGAAAAGAAGTTCGTTTTGCTCATTTATCGTACGTATCCAAAGAGCGAAAGGAGGAAGAAGTTCCACTCCTTTATTTATATTCGTACAATTAATAATACTGTCCACCGTTGATTCTATCAAGATTCATTATTTATATTTGAAGATATTAATTACTAATGAATTTCTACATCTTTGAGGCAGTAAAGCGTATAAATTTAAATCAAGTCAAGAGTTATCTTATTAGTTCGTGGCTTCTTGTTTCTTCGCATGTTAATATTCATGTATGACTTATTATTTATATATGTGCATTTCAAATATAATATTCATGTTAACTAATGTTTATAAAAGTCGATAGTTTGTATTACATGTGCTTTATAAGCAATCAAGTGCTTCTTATCTGTGTAATTGGTGCCCATGAAATCATTTAAAAGAAAAGTTTTGTAAAGAATTATGTTTCCACTTGAAATGAAATGCCTTGTTTTTGTGAAATTGTACAGATTTTGTGTTGTAGTTATTATTATTCGTACATTTCTGTTTAATTTAGTTACGTTTTCGTGTACGATATGAGACTGGAATCAGAAATACTTAAATTAACTAGTTTTATAATTTTGAGTATTAGTTTAAATAGGCGTGTTTTCGGTGTTATGCTTATATACATCTACTTGCTGATAGTTCTCATTCGAAATGTGTAATCAAAACATATTATGAAAATCGTAATATTTCAGGAGGAGATTCGTTCTGTGTGCTTTTGTGATACATTTCACACACAGTTGTGCTGTGTGCAAAGTTTAAAAACAGCGGAGTTGTCAAATTTTTCATTTCATCTTCGATTGTGCGTTCTTAGTGAACTTCTCAGGACTGTAGAGAATTGTTTTTTGCAGTAGTATGGTTCAAATGATACGTCCAAATAGATACTTTTGTTCATTTTTTAATAAGTTATTTAACCAATTAAATGTATACTCACCCGAGAAGTGCACTTGTAACAATACATTTATGGCAATATGTCGGAAACTTCTGTTTCATTTCTCAAGCCTTAATACAATCTTCGAGATTTCTAGAAATTCATTAAAAGCATCATGATTACAGTTTTTCGGCTTCTATACAAAAAGACTATAGTAAAAGTATATGCAACCACAAGTCACTACAATATCATGTTTGACAAAATTGGCAAGTCGACAGGCAATCACGTTTATTGTTTTTTCATTGATACTCTCTATTCTTGTAAAAATGGTTTCTTCTTTGCGTATCTTGAACACATAATATACTTGGATAATGAGAAAAGTTATACTACATAGAACTAAAACAACAAAAATACATACATCACAAACACAAATCACAGCCACAATTTGTGAATATAGCTATCGAAAAATATTGAAGGCGAAATTATGCCTAAATATGCTCCAAAAGTTCTTTGTACATAATTTAGCATTCTAGAGAACTATCAGTGTGTGTTGGTATCTTATGGTGATCTTTTGTTTAGTATCAACTAAGACATAACTTTGACAGTACTGTGTCTTGTATATGCATGATTCAAGCAGTCACTTTGAATCTATCTATATAATATTTCTTACAAATAATACTTAATACATTGAAAGAAGCAATTGAGTAAAGTTCTAATTTTATTTAGATTAATAGATGTTGAAAAGACAGAAAGAACAGAAGAACTTTCTTCTGTTTAATGGGTAGATTATGCTATTAGCTGCGAAGGGTTGTGATCGGTCTAGCTCTGTCAACCGAATGAAGTGTGATAATTTATAATTCAAATCGAGTAAAAATCTCAAAGAACAAAGTTGTTATTGAGGTATTGATAGTCTTTCCTAGAAATTTGCATAGTATTTCTAATTAAATATATATATACATTCTAAATTAAATGTAACTACCCTTAAGGGACATTGATTTGTCAACTGCTTTCTCTATGGTTATATGGGAAACACGGTAACACAGAAGTAGATCGCTTACTTCAGTTTCGATGAGTTTCAGGTCCTGGATAGTTTGTATTAGTGTAGTTATACCTAGGTATAACTGAAAATAATTAAAATGGAACATGGGATAGAATTTTCAATAGAAGTTAACTGGAACACAAAGGTATCATCTTACCGTCCATTTGGTGGATTTAAGGAAAACTTTAAGAACCTTAAGTCGGCTAGTTGGCGGCGGAATTTGAATCTGGGAACTCCCAACTACAAAGTTATGGTGCCAACTGTTCATGTACGCTCTTGATCAGTGTCTGTAATTTGTCTGTTCAGCGACGGGCTAATTCGATGTTGGCTTTAAGTCACATATTCGTCTATTCTGTTGGCAATCAGACATGAGACTCGCAGCAGTACATTCGAAAATACTAACCGTTAATCACGACAACCATTAATCTGCTAAGCGCCTATATGATGCAAAATTTTGGTTACACTTCAGAAGATCAGTTCTTACTTTGTCATTCTAGGAACAAATATCAAGCTGTATATATAATATACACCTCTGCATAAATATGTATAAACATTCAAATTATAATGTTCATTTTTTTTAAGTTACGCAAAGAATGATTAAGAGAGGAAAAGTAATATAGAAATTGCTGTCAAAGTAAGAGAAATTAAGAGCCAGAAATAGTAAGAACATTTTTCTGAGTGATTCGATAATGGTGAACCGTTTGAAACATTTTGTTGTTGTGCTTTTATAATTCTAATATGGAATTGTTTGTACTGATAATTAAATAGTATTTAGGGCAGCAGGGAGCTCACATATATTTAAAAAATGTAATACGTAACTAAATTATTTAATACATTATAAATGAACGCCTGAAACCGATGCACATGCATTTTAAAATTGATGATAGCTTTTCTAGACAGCACCTTTATTTTTACTTCTCTTTACCCTGGGAAAGTGTCTATTTTGTTTGGGTCATGATTTTAATGTGTAAGAAGTGTTTTATGTATTTGCTGTAGAAAGCTTTGCGAGTTACAAATCTTATAATTTCACCTTGCATGAACTTGGAAATGCTACTCAATATCACAGGTTTTTTCTTTCTTTTGCTTATGGCACATTCTTTCTCTATCTCTTGGTATCTTGTGTTATCATTGTATGCTCTTTGTTAGGTCTTTATTGGTGGTGGACTCTATAGCTATTAACAATTCCATTTTCTTCCTTCAATGTCTAGATGGAGCCAAATCGCAGGCCGGATGCTGATCATGTAAGTATTTTTATTTTGTGCTAATAATTGATTGGATGCTATTATTAATTTTTGTGGGAATGGGCTTTTCTAGTGCTAGTGATTTTGGTCATGCCCTTCATTACGGGTGGTTTGCTTTATCTAAAAATAAAGTAATAAAATACTAATATTATGTAATAACTATGTCAGCTGTAAAGTTCTAATCAATTGTGTGAGTGCAAGATATAATAGTTTCGGGAGTTTCGACGTGTTAGCAAAGCTTAGGTACCTGTTAACAAGTCGAAACTGTACTCGTAAAATCAGCAGAAATGTTGCAATCAGTAATATTAATTATAATGCAGAGGGAGTAAATACATTGAAGCACTTGAGCAATAATTATAAGAAAGAAGACGTAAGTTAACCGAGAAGAAGAAGTATGTTAATGGATAGACATGCTGGGACTGTCCGTGTAGAACCTTTAAGAGAAGTTCAAAGTAAAAATCTACATCTAAAAAAGATACTTTCGCATTTTGTAGTACATAGCTGTTAAAATGGATCGATAATCTTAAGGGATAAACACTAATTCAAAAGCAAAATCTTGATAAAAATATATGTGTGGAACGAAAGTAGGTGATAGCTGGTTACATACATACATATTGAAGAACATTAAAATATTAAATTAGACACTGAACATAGTGCGAATAATTAGATCGAGACATCTAAGACGCAGTTCAGGTTTTGCTAGGAGGGCAAGACTTTCTGCCGATATAAGCAGTTTTGCGTTTTTTAGTTTATAACTTTAATATTGGTTAAATGTTCATATACACATTTCAAACTCAGAAGGAAAGGGAGGGGAACAATTGCCTTACCTGACTGCCCTAATTGACGCGCCTGTTAAGACGAGCTGCATACATCACTTTGCAAGGAAATTCTCGCGGATGCATAAAGTGCGTGAAAAGTCGATAGGAAAAAGGCTTTTGAATAGACTGGAAATTATCTAAGGCATGATTTGTGGGAGATAGGTAGAAATAAGTTCTCTCTGGGTTGGATTATTTCAGATGGGGATCCATTGACATATTTTGATTGCTGAGGCGTTGAGTCTGCAGACTCTTTTAGCATAAAATTAGTGTGTCCGTTATTTACGAGATACGCTATTCGTTACGACTACTTCAGGAAGATAAATTTGTTCCCCATTTAGGTAGAGTTTTAATTTGGACATTATCTGTTTTGATTCTTAGATATAGTTAAATTCTCTTATTTTTCTCTACTCATTCCAGCAAATAAACACCGAAGAGTGTCTTCAATGCCAAGAAAACATATGCTTTCCTTCTTGTTTCTTTTCACTGAGCTTTAAGCTTAGAACGGAATTCGCGATAGATTTAGAAATACGGTCTGTTGAAACATCCGATTTCAAAGTAATGTATTTCTACGAATTATGAACGCACAAGTATTATTATTATTATTATTATTATTATTATTATTATTATTACAGCAAACAAAACAAAACTAAAAAAGATTCTATTTTCTCGACGAGAATTTCTGAAATCTGATTGTTTTCTCAGATACGTATCTATGGTAGTTTGGTTACAGTTGCTTTGTTGTAGTTCGTACAGCATCTACCTATAACTGGATGGATCGGGTTCCATTCCTGTGGATGTAGAATTTATTCTGTCGTTCTTTTCTCGTCCAAAGTGGCTCAGGGGCTCATCCATCCCTTTGCTCAGTGGGCCCTGGGGGAGGGAGAAGGATTCTATCGCTGACTACCATCTCTAAAACGCCGAGATCTTGAAAGTATGTTACTTGCTTTTATATTGGCGTGCCCTGAAGGGGGAGGGGGGACTGCGGAAGATTGTGAGATTTGTTACCTCTTTCATTTAGTGCGCGTGAGCTATATGTGTGTAGAATCTGATTAACTCTCAGAAAAAAGAATCACAGCCACTTAGGTGTGAAACAGGCTTCGTCACATAGATTATGTACAATATAATGATGGAAACTTACATATATATGTCAAATACTTTACAAAGCTTGTTTATAATATTGTCAAAAAGGTTGGGAATAAAAGAAAAGTTACCGTAATATCTTCTGAACGGGCTTGAAGTATTTGGTCTAGGAATTAATTCGTGCGGGTGGACAAGAGATGGCGCAACGAACGGAGCGTCCCACAGTTCCGTGTATCCACACATGTGTTGCAAACCCCTGTCATCGCGTATCGTTCGTAGTATAGGGCAGTGGATTAAAGCGTCAACAACACCAGTTTGTAGTTAAGTGAACATGGCGCAATTTGTGCCTGATAAAGTGTTTTTGCGGGGTGTCCTGCTGCATTACTTTAACATGCAGAAAAGTGCGACTGAAAGTCATCGTATTTTGGTGGAAGTGTATGGTGACCATGCTCTAGCTGAGCGAACGTGTCAGAAGTGGTTTGCACGGTTTAGAAGTGGTGATTTCGGCTTGGCAGACCAAGAGCGAGCTGGACAGCCAAAAAAATTTCAAGACGAAGAATTGACAGCATTGCTCGAGCAGGATTCGTGTCAAACGCAGGAACAACCTGCAGCAGCATTAGGCGTTGATCAAACAACAGTCTCCAAACGCCTAAAGTCATGGGAATGATTCAAAAGATGTCACATTGGGTTCCACATGAATTGAAAGACAGAGACGTTGAAAGACGAAAAACCATTTGCGAATTGCTGCTTCAACGACAGAGCAGAAAGGGGTTTCTGCATCGAATTATTACGGGTGATGAGAAGTGGATCCATTACGAGAACCCTAAACGAAAAAAGGCCTGGGTGAAACCAGGTGAACCAGGTCCATCACAACCAAAACGAGATATTCACTGTGCAAAGGTTATGCTGTGCATATGGTGGGATATGAAAGGTGTGGTGTACTATGAGCTGCTGCAACCGGGTGAAACTATGAATGGAGAACGTTATCGACGACAATTAATGCGTTTGAAGCAAGCTCTGGCCAGAACACGACCAAAATGGGAGAACAGACATGATAAACTTATTGTTCAACATGATAACGCTCGCCCACATGTCGCAAAACCGGTCAAAACCTATTTAGAAAATGTCGGATGGGAAGTTTTACCCCACCCGCCGTATTCACCAGACGTTGCTCCTTCGGACTACTACTTGTTCGATTGCATGAACAACGATTTGATTGGACAGCGGTTTACTTCTTCAGAAGATATCGAAACATGGGTCTCTGACTGGATCGCTTCCAAGGATGAGGACTTCTTTCGCCACGGAATCCGTACATTGCCTGACAGATGGGCGAAAGTGGTGGCTAGCGATGGACAATAGTTTTCTTAAGGTATTTATGTATTTTGTGTTTGTACTACAGCTTCAATGTGTGCGTACCAACCGCACGAATTAATTCCTAGACCAAATAGTTTTTGAACAGTAATGAATACAAATAAATATTGACCGTTCATCGTATTGTATAACATTTTTTAAACGTATATCTGATAGAAATTCATGTTTAGTCTAATAATTTTCCAATTGTTGTATTAGAACAAATTTTTTTTAGTGTATGTACAAGTAATAATAATCTTGACAGTTTTGTAATAGAAAAATACACACACACAATTAAGCGTGACTTTTTAATGATCTGTTGAACATCAGCAAATGAAATACAATAGAAGAGAAAATGTTGTAACTGTCATTTTCCAAAACACAGTTCGTTGTGGTACACCCATACATATGTATTATTTATAAAAGCATTTTGAAGTACTGAGGATTTTCACGAAAGTTTAAAAAAATGTATTTTTTCCACGGAAACTTCAAGAGTACAAAGAACAAATAAAATACATTTGATACAGTTTAATATTTAAATACATACCACTATTTTCGTCATAGTTGCCACCATTGCCTAGGTATTTTCAATCAGCGATGAACAAGATATTGCATACCATACTCTCAGCAACCAGCTGCAGTGGCATCTCGTTCATAGGAACATGTTGCCCACTCAGTGCATATTTTATCGACTCGAACAGATGAAAGTCAGAAGTACCATATGCTATTTATGTTGTAGCAAAGTTCAGTCAACATTCGAAACCGGCTAGAAGCTTGGACCTTTAGAATAGTTAGCGTCACGTTGTTACAGTCAGAGTTCATGGCTTCCCCTAGTTTCAGGATATTATACAGATAAATCTTGTCTTCTATTCCAAAAGACAGTAAACATCATTTTACCCAGGAGAATTACGCCATGGCTTTGTTCTTGGATGAGGAGCTCACATGTCACTATCCCGTGAGCTGCCATATTCCTTGGATTGAGTATGTGAGCAATCGTGGGGCTAAAAAACGCGTACTTTCGCAATATTTCAACTTTATCGACGTTATTTCCAACGTATTGAAGTCAATATGGAGCTTCTTACCCAATTCTTTGATTGAAAACCGCTAATTTTTCCGCAGATAAGCTAATGGAGACGCTCTTATTTTGTGATATGACAGCTATGATACGCAGTTAGAAACATTACTTGGTGTTCGCGGTGTTCATTAGCACTTACTACCTTCTTGTGTTAACATTCACTATTTAGTCTTCTTAAACAACTAGCGAGCTCCGATGTATGTCAGTGAGAGATTTTTTTTTCCGTATGGAAGAAATAATTTACATACCATTGCTTCATACACGTGTCCTTAACAAATATAGGTTTGTCAGACTGCCCTTCTACTACCATTTGTGACACAATAACTGTATTTCACAAATATATGTACTATATTCGAAGTCTACTCCCATACTATCAATTAAGATTCGAAATTGTGAAATTAGAGACTATTATTCTTCTTCCACATTTCCTGTATTTTTTTAAAAATTATTTATTTATTTATTTTTTTTAGTGAACATGCTCTGAAAAGGATATATGTGATTGATGTTATTGATTGGTAGACAAGCTTTCCAATGACACGGAATATGTTGGATAAATTTAATGAAGGAATATTGTCCTGCGGGAATCTAGCATGTAATTTGAGTTGTTCTTAACACTGCCATTTCTTGACAACCAAGATAAACTACGTACTATCTAAACATAGTGCATTGTTATTGATGCGTGATAGTTTCGTAACATTCCACAATGAATAATATTGCGTTAATACACTTGATATCCAATTCTGTTTACTTTACAACCCTTCGTTTCCTTTGATACACTACAAAGCACATTTTCAAATAACGCAATGGTTCGAAATTTGGTATTCCATTCATTTTTATGCTGTACATCCTATAATACTAGTCGTATTACAATACAATTTTGGCTATTTCACCTGGAGTGATGAAATTGGTCATTTTCCCTCGTTACGTTCTAAGATATTAGGATTCGATACCTAGATTTGAGCTCAAAATGTGGAAATTTTCAGATTCCTGAATATTGTCCGGGTACTGTGATCTGTGAGTGTAACGGATGTAATACGCATCTAATTAATATTATGTGTGCTACCTGCCTGTTTTGAATGACTCCAACATCTTCGTTAGTCCCACATATATACCCCTTGGAAGCAATATGTATGAAATAGTGATCATTTATCGATGTATTGATATCTCGAAAACGAAGTGGAATTGACCATGGTTTATAGAACTTCTGTGTGTGTGCTGAGGTGGTAATGTGTTTATTGTGTGGTTGCTCATGTTTATGCATGTTCGATTTCTTGAGGGAAGTTAGCAACATTTTTGTTTGTGTGCTGTGGTATTAACTCGTATTTCACATTGTAGTCACTTTAAATATACTTCTGATATATGTATTGAATTTTCGTTCTTTGAAACCTCGTATGATGTTTCATGGAAATTTAAGTTAATTAAAACCATAAGCTGAAATTGAATTGAGACTAAATGCGAGTGGAAATATCCTATTAAGTGTACGTGTAAACTTTTATTGCTACGTAAAAGGAAATAATAATTGTTTACATGATTTCCAGTAATGTAAACATCTCTGAGTCTCCAGCATTATCTGATTTGGTCATTGTATGTGCGTTATCTTACTACTGGTTTTAATGTGCGAAACAAGAGTTCTGCACTAATATAAAAAGTAATTAGGTATGAGTTAATTATTTAATTCATGAATATGTTATGGAAAGACAATTAATGAAAGGCATAATGTCATTAGAAGTTGAAAAGGAAACAGAATCTGTAATCACAGTTTCTTTAAAGAATATTCTTGTATAGAATATACAATTAACACATTATGAACATTGAAATGAAATCTTTCAGCTTTACGTCCCACGATTGTGCAGGATAGGCTGAAAGAAGCGGTAATGATGAAAAATGAATGAATGGAATAGTGGAATGAAGAAAGTAAGAGGAAACAGGAGAATCCCAGAAAACTCACCCATACGATGATTGTTCACCACAAAGCCCTTGTGAACAATTAGTGAAACTCATTAATTAGTATAGTACAATGATAATATTGTTCTTTGTTTGAATAATGCCCTTTTTTATACCATATGAAACTTGGACCTTTAATTTAGCTGGAATCTAAATCATGTAGTTCCATGGAAGTCGAATCCGGGTCTTTCGCTCAAAAGGCGAGAACCCTAACCATTTAGTCACAAGAGATATTTCCAGTAGTAAAAGGTTACAGATAAAAAGTAAGTGTAAAGAATATATGCAGAACATTGTACTGGAAAATAGGAAAATGGAGAATAGCCATAGAAATCTATAAATATAGTCATTTCAAGATTATCTGTATGGAGAAAGCTGAATCTTAGCCACTGGAGAATGTAACTTAACAGCGTTATATTATAAAAACAGGCTTTGTAGGAAGTTTCGTCTGTTAATAAAATAAACATTAATATTTAATATAATTATTCTTGTTTGAGTATTAACGTTTAATGATTTACTTATACTTTGATTTCTGGTTTGTTGGTTGCTTTTATTTGCATTTTCAATGCATCTCATTATTCTCGTATTTTCCATCTTGTAACGTCTCTCTTACTATTTGTCCGCCCCCTCCCCCTCTCATGTTTTGCGTCTGTAACCTGTCTTGAAAATCCTGTCATGAACTACTATAAATTTTTGTTTTGATATGGATTGTTCTTGGGTTGATAGTGATAAGTCGTACCTGTATGCATGATAGCTGAGAAAGACAGGTAGTAGGTCTGTTATTCGAATTGGTGGGAAAGGTAAGTTAAATCTGTATTATTCTTTGTTGTAGAATGCATTTTGGTTTTGAGACACTTTGTATTTTTGTAATTGGTCACATATTAAAGTCTTAGTTCCTTTCTTTCTCTTTTAACCTCACAGGGAAGTAACGGGATTTTTTTTAAAAATAATTTTCTGCCCTCATAAAACTGAAAGTATTGATTGGAGTAAATATAAGAATGGAAAATGGAACTCAACAGCAAAAAGGAGCGACATTAGGTGAATGAAAATTGTGCAGCGTATTCGTCTACCTGAGGTATGGCTTAAGTTACAAAGTCATAACACGCAGGATACGTAGGCAGAGCCACGATATATATATATGCGATACTCCTTTTCTTTGATACGTATGGAACCATTCATAAGCATTCCTATCACTGCGAGAAGTTCTGGTAACGTATGTTAAGAATAATAATTGCTTGAATCGGAATGAGGCCATGTGATAGACCTTCAATAGGGTAGATTTTTTATCCTGGAATTTCAGTAAGAACGGTTTGAAACGTCCGGACGGTGTACAGTTGTTGATAGTGATAGTCCCAGAGGAGACTTGTTAGAGAACAGGTATGTTTGAACACGTTTGGCTGAATACAAAGAAGGTCGCTGTGGTAAGATAAGCGTACAGTCGGGAGAGAGTGGTAATCAGGAAGGCGGAAATTCAAGTCCACATCATACACGGCATCAAAATGGAAGCTGTGATGAACCGCCTAATAGAGAACAAATTCAACTCTAGGCGTTCTGTAACGCATTTGCCGCTCACTCCTCATCTTCGTCTAATGCGTCTTCAAATGTTATGCCCATCAGAGGACAGAATGGAATTTCGTGATGTTCTTGTACGAAAGTAATTTCTATCTGATGTCAAATATGATAGTCTTAACACACATTAGCAGGAGACCTTTTTTATTTGTATTTTCATTTACTTATTTTTTGCCAAGCTTCATCTGTCGTTGAAACACCACTCCTACCACAGCTCTTCACTGTAAGAAAACATGGCCTGTGGTAGTAAAAATTCCTTTGAACACCACAACAGCAAACATCAGCTTCATAATAGTAATACAACCCCCTGTGTATTCCCACTCGTAAATCGTATTTATGAGCTCATTCCAAAAAGTAACGCTTATCATGCTACAGCAGTAGTTTAATGTGCTCTTCAAGATTTGACCTCTTCACGTCCAGCTAGCATGTGTAGGACATAATTGAACTCCAGTTCTTGATTCATCTTCAGGCAGTAAAGACTACTGGCAATCTGACGGTCAGCGTGCATCAGACATGGAATATCATCTTTCAGTATTATATATGACTGTATACATGAGCATGCGCATATAACATTGAGTAGCTTACGGGTAATAATGTAAACGACATTCAACTTTTTAACATAATTCTGTGAACACATCGTGTGACTTTTAATCTTGTAATTTTATCATATTATTTTCATTTACCTAGTGTAACTTCATTTTCGTGTTTATTATTTCATTTTCCATCAAGATATGTGGGTCCTTAGTTCTTTCTGAACAGAAGTTTTTGAGGGTTCAGGTTCTGCTTGAATTAGCTATTATGACTCAACTTTATCCTTTACACTTCTTAATGTCGGTATGGTATAGGGTTGCCAGATTTTGTAAACGAAAAACCGGGACACCAATCTTACGCTGTATATAAGGTCAGGGTTACTACTTATTTGGTCAGAATCAATAACCTTTTTCAGGTTACTACTCACAATTTTTCAGTTCATTCTATACTTCTTCTTGTTCACCTCAGCCATAGGTTGGTGGGCAACATGGAAATTTTAAAACTTTTCTCTCGCTAGGGAGAGGTGTTTTATACTTTGAAAGGCCTCTTCTTCGTAACTGCGTCTAAATATTCTATCCTTGGTCTTCCTCTTCCTGGTTTTCCTTCTATCAGCACGGTGATCCAATCGGAGTGACGAATAAGATGGCCAAGCATGCTGTTTCTTCTTTTTCCTATTATTTTCATGATCTGTCGTCCTTCGTTAGCTTCCCTCAGTACGTCTTAATTCCTTTTCCTTTCGGTCCATGATATGCGCAGCATTCTGCGGGAACACCACATTTCAAATGCTTCCAGCTTGGGTATTTTAGCTTTTCTCAATGTCCACGTCTCTGATCCGTAAAGCGCCACGCTCCATACAAGGGTCTTAATAAATCGTTTACGAACCTCCAACGACACATTTCTTGATGTTAGTAGCTTTCTTTTCCTATTGAATGCTTGTTTAGCCTGCGCTATTCTGGAACTTACGTCTTTTTCACTTCTTCCGTCCGAGGATATTTGACTTCCTAAATAAGGGAACGTGTTAACGTTCTCGATTTTCTCTCCATCTAGCCATACGTTTGCCTTTTCCTGTCCTGCTCTTGTGCACTTTATCACTTTAGTTTTCTTCTTATTTATCTTAATTTTGCATGTTTTTTCCAGTTGTTCATTCAAGTTTGAAAGTGTTTCCTGCAAGTCCTTTTCGTTCTCCGCTATCAATGCTATGTCATCAGCAAATCTTATTGTGCTGAAAACCTGGCCATTTACTTTTACGCCTTTCTTGTTTTTATCAAAGAATTCTTTCATAGTCTCTTCTATATAGACGTTGAACAGGAGAGGTGAAAGTCCACATCTTTGCCTTACTGCTTTACTTATTCTTGCTTCCTTCTGATCTCTTCCTATAACAGCTGTCTGGTTCCTATAAAGTTGGTATATTATTCTTCTGTCTCTGTAATCCACTTTCAGATTTTTCAGTGCTCTGAACATGATATTCCAATCTACGTCGTCAAAATCTTTCTCTATATCTACAAATGCTATAACAATTGGTTTGTTTATTCTGATGTGCTGTTCCATGATCAACCGCAGACTCAGTATTGCTTCTCTTGTTCTTCTTTTTCTCCTGAATCCAAACTGGCCCTCGGATAGCCGTTCTTCGATTTTCCCTTCTATTCTTTGCGCGACAATTTTGCACAGTATTTTTTATGCATGGGAAAGCAAACTTAACGTTCTGTGTTCTTTGCATTTGCGTGCGCCTGTTCTCTTAGGGATGGGCACCAATATGCTTTTCTCGAAGTCTCTTGGTATTTTTCCCGAGATGTACATTTAATTAATAAAATTAAATAGTTTCTTTTTTGAAGCCACACACGGAATATATAAAGAATGTAAAAAAATAACATGAGAAGAGCTGCCTGGCGTCCCTTATTCTGAATTCCGATTTGTTGTGTTTAGCAGGTCCTAAAATTTCCATCAATTACGATACACCCTCCCCCTATTAATGACTGAAGAGATACATTTTTCTTTGTTGCGTCATCACCTGAGTCAGAAACACTATCCTAAAAGAAATACACCCTTAACATTTAGCAAAAAAAATGCATTTGCGCTAAATTGCGCGGTGGCTCAGTGGTAGAGCGTTCACCTCTGGTGCTAGGGGTCTCGGGTTCAAACCCTGCTCCCGCCAAGTGAACTTTGTGGTGGACAAACACCGTGTGCGTGGGTTTTCTCGGGGTTCTCCCGTTTCCTCCCACTTTCTTCATTCCACCACTTCCTTCATTACTCATTATCACCGTCTCCTTTAGCCTAACCGGCATAATCGTGGGACGTAAAACTCAAAAATTTCATTTTTTTCCTCTTTTCCTCCATGCGATATATTAATGTAACACACATTTTACACTTCACTTCATGGTCTTTTCTTCCTCGATTTATAAATGACCATTTACTAAATATTTCTCCTGAAAAAAACACTTGCACTTGGGAATGATGGAAACACTATACATCAAAGTGAAACAGGAACGTTGACTTCACTCTACACCGACAAAGAAATTCAATTCACTTCACTTCACAATTATGTATAGTATATCCACTGTATTGGATAAAACGTTTGATTGTAAAATTGTGCCTCAGAAGATAGTAGACAGGACAAAATAAGTTTAAATGCAATTAACATGCAGTGACTGAGAACAGTATCGCCATTGTTGATTAAAGTTTCAGCATGAAGCTGTTCTGCGCTGTCGATTGAAGAATAAAATAACTAGTAGTTAAGGCCCGTCACCGGAAAAAGGACATTCTTTTCTGCTGAAAGTGATATTCAAGAAATTATTTCCGTAACATACCCCGCGACTTCAATATTGAAATCCTTTTTATTTTCTTTCCTCTAAAAGTTAAACAACCCATAGGACGAAAGAATTGATGTGATTTTCAAACTCCTTGTTTGTTTAGTAAACTTAATTGGCTACACAAATATTCCGAAAACCTTTCATTTTAGGTGAGGCATAGTAGTTTGTGAAAGTTGATTTTTTTTCAATCTGAAAAACGAAAACCGGGACAAACAGGCGTCCCGAAAGCCTTTTGCGGGACAGTTAATTCTTTCATTGAAAACCGGGACGTCTGGCAACCCTAGTATAGTATCTTATACAGAGGCTGCTCCACGTATCAAGTTGTGGTTACCAAATAGTTACAAAAATTCATGGCGTCAGATGCAGCAGTTATCAGCATATCTTCCGTACTTCCGAACGATGGCATGACAACATAATAATCGATTGCGGGAGGCTCCGTTGGAGAATCACAAGGGGGGGATCTTGTTCCATTCGTCTTTCACGACTTTCCAAGGTTCACTCCCAGTTGTTACACGCGTCTTGCCCAGAGCCCTTTTAAAAAATCCAAATCCACAAAAGTCCATCTGATTTGCGTCTGGAGACATCATAGGTATCTCGTTGAAAGGTTTCAATACTGGAAATGTAGACAGTCTGCGTTATGTTTATTATTCAAAAGCACAGTAGCGACACTGTTGAAACAAGAAAGAAAGAGTCCGTTATCAATCGATCAGTAATCAGCTTCAAACTAAGTAATGTAGGCTTTTCGTATATTAATTGCTACCAATAGTGCCGAAAATAAATACTAAATACTGCTCTGCTCTCTTTCGATATTACCCGCAACTCTTCGTTTTTAAAGCTGTTTGTTAACAATTACATTAGTTTTTATAGTTGTCGAAAGGATTGTTGGTGTATGTATACTAAATTACGATTTTTCTTACGGTTATTTAACTTACATATTTTTTAATAAATGGTGTAACAAAGAGCGTTAAATCAAATATCGTACTAACGTAAAATTACTCTGAGCTGTGGTTTCATAAAGACGAAATCTGGTAATAATAATAATAATAATAATAATAATAATAATAATAATAATAATAATAATAATAATAATAATAATAATAATAATTATTATTATTATTATTATTATTATTATTATTATTATTATTATTATTATTATTATTATTATTATTATTATTATTATTATTATTATTATAACACTGCACTGTAATGATATGCAGAAGTCTTGCTGAAAACAAATAAAAGGATATTATAATAGGATATTATTACTATTGAAAATAAAATGAAATTTTCCATTTTAACGTTCCACGATTATCCCCTTTAGGCTAAGGGAGACCGATGATTAAGGCAAGTCAGTGATGATAAAAAAACGATGGAATGAGAATGTGGGGGAAAATGGGAGTATCTGAAAAAAATCACAAACGCGATCACAAACTTACTTGGCCAGGGATCGAACAAGGCCCGACGCACCAGAAGTAAGCGCTTAACCACTGAGCCACGGTGAATCCAGTATTATTATTATTATGAAAGATTTGCGAATTCGAAGCTGTGTCTGAAGTCGCAAAAGGGGTCATCCAAAAACCACATATGATCAACGAGCAAAAAGGACGAAGGATGAGGGGCGTGAAGTATGCAAGGGTTCCAGGTGAACAAGGTTAGGAACCACTGCATTAAACGAGTAAAGTGTATTTATAATAATACAAAAATTTAGCAGTGAATTAAATAAACACCAGATGCAGATGTCTCATATTTAGCTATTTTAATACTATCTTTAAGAACGTAAATCTCATGCTGTAGTGAGAATATTGAGAAGCAACTTCCGTATGACAAATAACTGCAGACAAATACACAACACACTTATGTACTGCCATTACACATTTTACTTAATTTGTATTTAACATTCACATGTAATATACTAATGTTCTGTCAACACTCACCACATTTCAGATGTTATATTTTAATCATAATTCCTTATGTCGTGAAATGATTGTGTGAATATATACAACTTTATTTTAATGTAATTATTTATGCATTAAGGCTTATATCATTAAATACCAAAGTTTGACCCAAATAGGAATCGAACTTACAATTAGAAATCCCGTGTTTTACCATTGAGCTAACATGAAAACTCCTAACTGATGAAATCTAACTGTATTTCAAAGACAGTGACGTTCAAATACGTTGCAAATGTTCTTTTTCTCCTTTGTCTTTTTCAGTCTGTGGTGAATGCGAGAACTGTGTTCGCTGACTTCCCTTTCATTGGAAATTTTCTTTTACGTATAGAAATATAGGCGACTGAAGTATACACAGTTTCAAAATGCTATATCATTATGCATTTCAATGAATGTTACTTTTTTCTACAGTTAATAAAATTTCAGCATGTCTTATTACACTTAGAAAGAAGAAAAACGTATCTGGACAATTTTTCCCAGTTGCAAAGGTTGGCGTTGGGCTGGAACTTGGCGTATTTGATGGCGTTGGACTGGAATTTGGCGTATTTAATTTACTGTTTTCGAAGATACCCGAAGTTGAACTTAGAAAATGTTTAGCTCAAAATAGCTGTAATCAATGCACAGAATAAGGTGTACTTGTCAAAAAGTGTTTAGCTAGTTATTGGATCGAGACATCTAAGGTAGAAATGACACGTGATTCACATAATAGATATTAGTTGGAGGTGTTCATTTCTAGTTGGGAAGCTATTGGAAAAATAACTTTTGTCTTGGTTAAGAAGAAACTTGGAAAATAATGTACAACTGGATCTTGATAGGTTGAATTTAAAGTTTATTAGTTTTAGTGGAGCGATGAATCGTTACATTTCTTTACATACTATTGTTGTAGAACGGTCCTTTTTCTTTGACGATGGAATCCCTAGCTTCTTAAGTTACGAGGATTAGGCTTTCATATTAGACATGTTAGAGTGACATCTTCGTTACTTTTGGAAGCCATTTTCTCTTGAGAAAGAGTAGTTGTTACTGTAGTTTATTTTTAAACATGAGTCAAGATAGTGTTTTTAAGTAGTTTGTGTGCTGAGATATGGAACTTAAATAGTTGAAGTTTTGTTTTAAAATCCTCTTCAATAATCTTTGTGTAGAAACGACAGATATTTATAAAAAAAATAACTAAATAAATAAAAGTAAGTAAAACCTATTCTAAGAAGCCTTTCCAAATGAAAATGTACAAGGATGAAATTTGTTAAGTCAAATTTCTTCTATGTATGTGCAGTGGTCTGCATTGTATTTACCCCCTTACCTCTGCACGTGGTGTTGGTGGTTCAATCCACGACCAAGTAAATTTGTGGTTGAAACATCGCGTCCGTGGGTTTTCTCGGGGTACTTCCGTTTCCTCCCACTTTTCTTTCCACCAATTCTTCCATAATCATTCACTTGCTTTAATCATCGTCTCCCTTAGCCGAAAGAGCATTGGGACGTTAAACTGAAATATTTCATTTCATTTTCTCTTTTTCCAATGTATAGAAATTATGGATCAAGTAATCTTGCTACGGAGCTGGCAATTAATTTACAAGCTTATGTGCGCATCTGTCTTACTGTTCATTCTATTACTTACTTTTCAGGATAATTGTGGTTAATTTTAAACAAATTACATATATTAGACATTAAAAATAGTATTGGTTCAAATGCACAAGGGACACATATTATAACTAGATGTTGATGTTGTTCTTGCATAATATTCTGTCGACATATGTATGTCATTGATGCTTTTCCTTTAAGTCAAACAACCGTTTTGTTAGTGATGCTTCAGACCACCTATCAGTTGATCTGAATGTTGAACTTTTGTAATTCTACTACATATATATTCACCTGTATAGTATTTTTGATTTTGTGATTGAAAGAAGTAGAGGTACGAGGTAGATTTCAATCTGATTCAATAATGTGCATCTTCATCCATTATTTATCATCATCAACACTTTTCCTCACTGTTTTGGATCTCAGAGCAGAGCATTAAAACGTTAAACATTTCATATTTCACGCAATATACTAATTAGTGTAGAAGGAAACCTTTTTATCTTAGAATCGCGTATTCTTTTCATGTTTCAACTTAAAACTGCACTGTCCAGAAGAAGTTTAGAGAAGTTCTGAGCTAGTGAAATGTTGAAAGTATAGATTGAACTGCGAATAGGAAAAGAACACCAGGACGAATAGGAAAATAAAATAAAGTAGTTTCATTTTGTGTTCAGCATTATTTTATGCAAATAGCAGTTTTGTATAAATCAATTTTTATATTAGATTATCCAAAAGTATTGAATAGATAGAAAAGTAAAAATAGATAATACCTTTATTGTGATTTGAAAATAACATAATGTAAAAATACATATGCACCATTTTATTCGATGGCCTGCCATTTTTCCGGCAGTATTATAATCCTGTCGTCATAGAACTTCCGTGGTTTCTGGACAAAATATTGTGACACGTAGTTTTCACATGCCTCTTTGAAACTAGCGTAACATCATTCAAGCAGTTATCCAGAGGCCGAAGCAAATGATAATCTGGCGGTACCGGGTCCTGGCTATACGATGAATGCATTAAAACCTTCCAGTTAGGTTCTCTCAGTTTATGACGGGCCGTTAAAAATATATATATGGTTCGAGAAATGGCTCGAGTTCGTTACATTCCAGTAGAGATTTGCAGCTAGAAATACGATTAAGTAAATGTTTTTGAGTCAGATAATATGGCATTCAAACGTCGAGCTTGCTTTTGTAGCCAGCTTTCTTCAAATAATTGTTTAACTGTTTATTGATTTATACTTAGGTCATTTGCGATGTTATGTCTGCTTATATGCAGTTTTTGCTCGACTTTTATCAGAATATCATTCACTTTTGCTGTCATTAGTCGCCCACTGCGAGGAGCATTTTGGACATCGAAATTTTCAGATCTAAAGCGACTGAACCATCTTTTGGCTGTCGCTTTTGATAACGTATTTGCGCATAAAAAGCACAGATTTTGTCACGGCTCTGTGCAGCATTTGAGCTCTTATAGAAATGAAATTGTAAAATGTATCGCGGTTTTGCAGAAAGTTTACTCATCTTCTCGGCATAATACCTTACGCCTGATTATAATAATTCTAGCACTTTTTGCACATCTACTAGCTTCAGCTGTCAGCTATCAAATGACGTTAGGTCTGACCCGCTGCAATTTATATCCTAAGATTTGGAACACTAATAACGCCATGTGGTGCGCGAAAGGATTAATTACTTTTTAGATCATATGATAGTAAAGATACGAGGAGGTAGAAGAATGTAATATAGATTATTTGACAGCAAGGTAAGGGGAAGGGAGAGTGCGTACGAATTAAAGAATTACAATACAGTTTTTAATAATAATAATAATAATAATAATAATAATCTATAAAATATGAAAGTGAGTATGCTTGTGACTTAATAACTTTTGAACCACCCGACCGGTCTCGTTCAAATTTTCAACATAGATGAGGTTCGGAATGGTTTTATCACTTCAGTTTGATGGTGCAACTTAGGGGAGAGGAGAGGGGATATATATATATAAATTATCGAAAATGACCGATATTAATGTTGAATCGATAGCTTTCGTGGTCGCTGAGATGAACAGTGACACTTCCGGTGCCGTTTAAATCCAAATTCGATCCCACAACTTGAGGGAGGGGGAGATATATAAAAATAATAGAAAACGATTGATATCAGAAAGCGCTTCAGTAATAGTAAAAAGTGACTGACTAACGGAGCATATTACTATTTTTTCTTATTTTAATCCAGCGAAGCGAGTAATTGACGCTAGTAATAATGATGATAATAATAATAGTCTGCCATATGGGTGAGGTAAAGCGACGATGAATCGCTGTATGGTCTTACGTAATTTTCTTTTACTACTTTTAGTAATGTTGATATTAATTTGTAATAATTTTCCTTTCTCGTTTCAGCTTCAACCCAATAGCGCAGCTGGATCTGGTGCTTTGGAACATGATGCCTGTTGCTTATATCGGCCTTTAACTCCTGTAAGTGTCAGCATAATTTCCTTTGTAAAAATTGATCGGTTAAGCCAAATTATCGATTTATTTAACTACGTAACTTTTTATTATTGTTCAATATACAGTTAGTACATTGCGAACATACAATTAATATTGAAAATGAACCATTATCTACATTCTTAAAAAATGGAACCCTTCGTTAAAGAAAGCGTTAATTGGTACGTATAAATGAAATTAAGTAGTTCTTTATAATTGTCAAAGCTCTTAAAACAGTGACTGTTTGATTTTGGATCCTTTTGACAAGCAATTATCTTCTATGCACAAATACTTTTGACAAGTGTGCGTAAGAAATGTAAGATCTCAGATTATTCTTGTATTTTTTCGTTTTATTTTCTAGGGAGAGTTGATTCCTGGTCCGTTGCCTTTGGGAGTAGCTGTGATAGACATGTCAGTTATACTTTTTGGGCAGATATTTCCTCATGTTGCCAATAAGCATCGACTTCAAATGCTGGATCATTTTGGGGAATGCATTCGCCATACGAAGTCGACTCGCCAAGAAGCTGTGCAGATGAATATTTTTACAGCTGTTTTAAGTGGCCTTAAAGGTCTTACAGAAACTAAAACTTCTTTTGTACAAGACGATGTGAAGAAATCTGCAGCTTCTCTTATTATAGTGAGTATTATGATGGAGAAACAATATTATTTGGAAATCAAATTTAAGAAAAGGCTTTTGTTGATTATCTGCATGCTACCTAATTTCTTTTAGGCAGAAAGAGAGATGTGTTCACAAATAGGATTCTTGCCACAAATTTAGAAGCTTTATTTTTTCGTTAGTATCTTCATTTTGACGTAGAAGTGTTCTCCTTATCCTTTTCGTACCATCTATCACTTGCAATCTAATTGCTCCCTTTTCTTTACTTTCCACCATACTTCCTGTCACATCCCAAATAAGATAATTTCTTCCCAAATAATAGCCTACTTGAATGTTCCAACGACGAAAAATGATTTTGACGCTAGCGTTATTTTAAATAAGCACAGTTTTTCTTTTTCAATGCAAAGTGGTATACGTGGGTTCATATAAAGATTTTTCTTCTTACATACTCGAAGAAAAGCACTAAGACCACCTTAAAGGAATCATAACTGTAGACTTAAAATAATAATTAGTGATCATGCCGATATAGAAAGGTACTAATAAAGGGTTGTTTTTTTTTTTTTTTAATAATTAATATGCTTAAGTTTTTACAACATATCGGTGCTTACTCGATCCAAACTAATATATACAAACACTTAGGAAATGTAACAAAATACAATCCCCGAATAAACAAGGTTTGTTTATTCTACATTGATAGTTTGATCATTAGTTGAGAGTAGTATTATCGAAGTGTCTTACAAGAGATTAAAAACCCCGGGCTGAAATAGAAAATTTAGATAAAGATTGAGATATCATGATAACGAAACCTTTTTCCGTTGTTGGAATACACAAATAAATTAATTAATAATGTGTTACATGTGGTCTATATCAAAATATCCCAGCTAGAGTCCTTTCCTTTTTCTACGTTCAGGATTGATTGGTCTTCTTTTCCCAGTTTTTGTTATGAATTTCTGGTTTGTTTTATCACACCAGTCACTTAAGAAAATAAAAATGCAAGTGTTAGTGACATACTTCTATACACCATGTGTAATATATTTCGTAGTGAACTACATGTCAAAAGTGTGTAAACTGTTGATTTAGATTGAGGGGGTAGAGAGACTAGTTTTGATTTCCCTATTAGAATCTTATTAAACATTTAATTGCAGCTCTATGACTGATACGTAAATACTTGGGGTAGGTACAATTAACAGAATTAATTTGCTTGCTCTCGTAATGAGCACCTTGATGAGATAGCAACATTGTATCTACAAAGTTGGGCAAAGGTATAAGGCTCTTATCGTGACATAACTAATGAATATAACGAGGAATATACAAGTATCATTTAAGTTTATTCTTGAATAAATGTATATGATATGATATTTCTTGTATTCATATTTGTAAGTTCATTTACGAAGTGGAAATCTTCTATCTCAAAGGATGATGAGAAAGTTAGGGTAGAAGTTCTACCAAAAGAATAAAATTGAAATTGATGCTAGTTGCTTGTGAGATCGCAATGGCCTAATAAGAGCCTCTATGATATAGTGGTTTAAGGGTCGGATTTGTAACTTACAGATCCGTATTCGAATTCAGGCCGTGGTACTTTTATTTTTATTTCTACAATTCAACTGGTTATCATTGTTAATTATGTTGTTTGCTTGTTTATATCAGCTTGTTGTTACTCTTAATGTAATAAATAGAAAATGAGTAACCTAAGTAGGCACTACCTCTTTTTACAATAGATTGCAGGCTCAATCCCACATCAAGCAGTCTTTGCTTTGTGCATTATGAAAATGAAAGTGTAGAGGCAAAATACTTTGGATGCAGCAAAATATACTTCACAAAAAGAACATTTTATAAATACCGTAGTTTCTCTGAAGAATCTTCAAACGAACGTTCATCGTATATTTTGCTAAAATTTATGTCGAGAACATTCTCAAAACTTAGAACAACCTGATTTACAGTGTATTCCGCTTTTTGAAAGCACATAATCACAATTAAGTATATTTGTTTTAACATAGTTGGTTGTATGCTAATGAAATTATTCGCATGATGAATATTGGATCGTTAAGTTTCAATTCATGATTGTCACTATTAATAATTGTTATACAATCTTGCATTTTGCGTAGGATAATCTTGAATTGTTTAATAAATAACATCAAACAGTGTCTGCTTATGCCATTTTTTTTTTTTTTATTTATTGCGTTCGGAAGAACAAGTTGTATACAAACAAGTAAAAAAATAATTAATAGTGGTAACCAGTTGCATTGTAGATATAAAAATAAAAGAAAGTAGCTCGGAATGGATCCGAAAACGGATCTGTGGATTACAAATCTGACGTTTAAGCTTTTAGAACCGTTACATCACTCTAATGAATTGATGTGATGGAGGTAGTTCCCTAATTGATAGGTTATAGAAACCAATACATGCACCAAAACCTGTATATTTGGTTCCACCTGTTCTTGGAAGAACCACTAAATATAATGTAATGGATTTATCCGTAATACAATGAAAGATATTTGTAATGGAGAGGTTCATAGGAAACACGGATACGTTGAAATTTTGAATCACGGAATACGATTTTTTCCTCAATTTCAAGCGGAATTTACTGACTGATACGTATAAAAACTGATGTTCTGTCGTAAATATTATATAATGTATCACATGCTGAATATGTTTTCTATTTTCTGGAAAACAAACGTTTGAGACGTAGTTTGTTGTCACTAGCATTCCTTCTTTTGATATTTGGAAATATTACTTCCTCTTTGTTTGTTTCAATATTTTGTTTTCCTGTTTTAATTAACTATTGATACATCTCATATTTTATTAGATGTCTTAAATTGAGTGTACACTTGCAGAAAAATATAATTGATTGAAATTCTTTTAATAGCTTTTGTACCATAAGTTTTTCTTATATATGGTAAATACGATTTTCTTTCTTGAACTTTAAACACTGCTGATTGTTATGGTGCCGTTATTTATTTATTTATTTTGTTTATTATAGGGCGGCCTCACAAGCAGTAACCCCATCTTACGATGTGCTGCGGCGGAATCTCTTGGCCGAATGGCGCAGGTCGTTGGAGATTCTCGATTTACGGCAGAGATGTCACAAAATAGCTTTGATCGGTTGAAATCAGCACGAGATGTCATAACGAGAACGGGTCATTCTCTTTCGTTGGGATGTCTTCACCGGTATGTTGGAAGCATGGGTTCTAGTCAGCATCTGAACACAAGCGTTAGCATTCTTTTGGCTTTGGCACAGGACACAACTTCACCAATTGTGCAGGTAAAATATTCACTTAAATGTTCGTGATTGTGTTGCTTTATTTATAATAAAAAGTTTTCTTTGTCTAGATAGGGTATTGTAGATACTTATATTCAGGATACTTATACACTGCACTTGCTTTATGTGTTATTATTAATTATTTTAATAACATGTGTTGGTCTAGTCTTTACAAGTAGTATATGCTTCACTGTTAAGACTGTGTGTTGCTATTAGGAGAAATCAAATAGCAATAGATACTATCTGTTACTTAACAGTGAATATTTTTCATATACAACACATAAATAAATAAATAAATAAACGTTATATTCCAACAGAATAAAAAGTGTCAACCGCATCAGGTTGGCCACGAATGACACTTTTAATGTCATAAACAATTAATTTTGTAAATTTTCTCATAAACTAAGACGAAAAATTCCCCTCAAGCATGTAATTTTATTCATTTCGGTTTGATCTATCGACTAATACATAGTTAAATAAAAATCAAAATTTAAGAGTTAATCATAATTTTGAGCTAATCTCATTGACCATAAGTAACTAACTCTATGGCCTGTGAAACCCGGAGGTTCAATGCCGCGTTCACAATAGCTATCCATTGACTTCTATCCATAGCCAATTGGACCTAGTTTCTACTTTGTATTCCTATTTCTGCGAGATCCATCTTAATATTGTCCTCCCATCTGCGTCTAGGTCTTCCAAATGGTCGTTTTCCGATTGTGGACTTCCAGTTAAAACTTTGAAAGCGTTCCTACTTTCTTCCATTCTCGCTACATGACCTTTCCACCTGAGCCTCCTAGATTTGATGATCCTAAACTGTATACATTATGTAGTTCCTTGTTATGAAGTTTCCGCCATTCCCCATTCCCGTTCCTCTTGGGTCCGTGTATTGTTCTCAGGATCTTATTCTCAAATACTTCCAGTCTATGCTTTTCCCTCATAGTAAGCCACCACGTTTCGCAACCATACAGAACAACAGACATGATTATCGGTTTATATATTTTAAGCTCATTAACCATACTGTATAGTATTGTCGTGGTAGTTTCATAATGAACAGCTTGTAAAAGATATACTTCCGATGAAGGTCAGTTTCATTTTAATAGGTGGCGTGGTAATCACCACAGCATCAATTTCAATTTATTAAAAAGTCAGGTTTTTTTCTTCATTTTCTCGAAAACTACGCTTGAAGTTTTACACTCACTCATATTATTTTGTTAACCCCAATGAGATCTATCGATGAGTATATGTGTCATCTTTGAACACTTTCCGCGTATTTGTTAGCATACACGCCTTCGGCCCAGCAGAAGCCCGGATTGGATTCCCGGTGGGAGTTCAATGTTGTTCGGATCCCAGTTTGAGCTACAGGTTTACGTCTCATAGAAAAATGATACATCATAATGTTGGCACTACATCAGTATCTGCTTCTGTATATTTGTTTTCGCCTAGCTACATATGTTGAATGAGTTTTCCATTATTCCCAGTATAACAAACAGAGTTGCAAAATTAAAATTGTCCTCTTTAAGTCCTTTCAAAGAAGTTGTGAGTGCAAGAAGCTGATTTTCGATTTTTCAGTGATCTGTGAATCTGTAAACGCGACGGTCTTAAAATTACTATTTTCGAGATTCCTGTTTTAGAGTTGTGCTGTTGATATGATCTAGCAGTTTATGTGAGTGAAATGTTGGTGTCCTATGTACAACTATTGATAAATAATATCACGGAATTTGGAGGGGCGATTCTTGTACTAAAGGAAGGAAAAAGCTTTCTGAGAAACAAGAATCGAAAATTTCTTCGCGTAGAAACCTCAAGGAGTTTTTACCACATTTATAATGGCTATACGTGGGTAACTAAAATAAATTGATATTAGTGATGGGTAAATGGTGTTTAAAAGACAGTGTAACTATAGGCTTAATACATACCAAAATCTTTGATGTATTCTGTACAAGCAGATAGGGGAAGAAATTATAAATATCCCACAACCTTTCGCAAATCATAAATAAATATGAATTTACATGAATTTTATTAATTTACCTTTCGCATGTAAATTAATAGGTTTTTTAAATTTTTTATTTATTTATTTATTTATTATTATTATTTTTTGGTTAAGTTCTAAAGTTGGGCGTCCATTTCCAGCAAAATTTTTAAAATTTACAGGAAAGATGGATATTTTGATCGTTTGTGTGCTTGATAATATATAAGTGTGTCGAAAAATCGGTTTATTTGTTATATATAAGCGGTTATAAACATTGGACTATACGGCGAGCGGAGGGAACTACTTGGCGCAAGGTAACCGAACAGTTGCATTGTGGGAAAGAAACTAGCATTTATGTTACCAACATGGCGAATATACAAGGGCGAACCTAATAACAAATTGCAAAAAGTGTGTAAAGGAGATAACGCCGAAAAAACGTATCGAAAGCGGACTCCCTACTTCGGAATAAATGCTTTTTTTTATATAGACAGTCCTTCCGCTTCAATTGATTGTTTGAATTACTCTCAATATTCGAGATTATACGAGACTTGTAAGGGGCCGTTTCATACGCTCAGTTATAGATAAAAAGCATTAAACTTGTAATTTCTATTCTTTAGTGAAGCATATTTACTCCACGAATTACTGATTCTGGGCAGATGAGACAATAAAATACTATTTATCAATTTAAGCAGTCAGAGGATATTTATATTATACTGACCATAAGCTTTGCTTGCTGATAAGATAAATATTTCAATCTAAAATCCTGAAATGTGATAAATCTTGTTAGGTTATGTGTAAAATTCATATTTATTTTTTAATTTAAGTGAACATACTTAATAATATTGACCTAAAGTTTTGCTTATTTACAAATTAATTTCCTAAAATAATGTGTGCATGTAAATGTGCTCAACAGAAGAAGAAAATAAGACACTTATCTTCAATGTCTGGTTTTAGTATAAAACTGATAAAATTTAAAGAAGTCTTTACTAATTTAACATATATCCAGCATATAAGCCGGGATTTTCCATAAGAAGTAGTTCTTAAATAAGCCCAAGGTAAAATAGCTGTAATATACGTTTAAAGATTATTTATCTGTGCTGTAGTCATGAAATATAACATTTTCTAAGAGAGCAGTAGGTCCCTGCTCTGTCCATATAATATACCTGTAGTGTACATATTTCTTCTTATAAGTAGATGCATATAACAGACTATTTCTTCTGTAAGATCACCGGAAAATATATGATGTATACGACATGTGAGAAGATAACAGACACTCTCAAGAGTATTTGTACTCAGGGTTTCGATGTCTGCTGTTGATCCTAGATGTATTAGGAGAGTAGTTAATAACGCATAATAATTGCATAATGCATAGTATATAACAATTTATTTCAGGAAGTACGACTGCGTGCTATAATTTATTTATTAATAAGCTGGACGTATATAGTTTCTCCAGCTCTGACACAGCATTAGTTGTAAGCTTCGTTGATATAAGTAATTACTGTCTGATAATCGCTCTTGTAACTGTGATGAATACCAATATGTCATATTTTAGCCCCCACTTGTACAAACAATAGAGCTGAGCCGTAAATTCTTCTCGACAGTATTATTATATAAATTCAGGGAAAAAATCCTTGTTAAGAGTTATTGAGAAACCAGGAAATGTGTCAGCATTTATTGATCTTATTCAGTAGATCAATCATTCTACTAGATCTTCTCGTGGTTTTGATTGCAGCCAAGCGAGCTTGTAATCTGTCTGTACGCCAGTCGTATTCTAGGAAGCAAAATAATAATCTTGGTGACTCCCTGTCCATGGCCGAAGCTAATAAACGAAAATGTTCCTCCATAGTTGCATAGCTACGTATTATAGGAAGTTGTTAATCAGCAACATTATGATGGTCGGAAGATGTGACAGAGTCAAAGTCGAAATTTCTAACCATTTAGCCAGGAGACTTGTTTCAAAATTAACAGGGTTATAAAAATATCACCGACAGCATTTTGATGTATTGTTTGTAGGTGCATTGTTTTTCGATCGCTGTTTATTATACTGGTTTCCTTTTATTTGGTATAACCGCGTGCGTGGGTTTTCTCGGAGGTCTCCCGTTTGTTCCCACTTTCTTCATTTCACCATTTCATTTACCCTTATCATCACCGTCTCCTTTAGCCTACATGCCACAATCGTGGGACGTAAAACTGAAAGATTTCATTTCATTTTTATTTGGTATAAGGAATTATCTGAAGTTAATATATTATTTATATGTAGAGTCTGTATGTAAGTATTGCAAGTCCTACCTCTTTGAATACACTTGCTGATTGTTTTTTAAACCAGTGTCCTTACCTGCAAGTAGTTAAATGTCTTGAAGCCGTAGTAGTTAATGCTTCTTTTCTTGTAATAAGTGGTGTCTTGTGGCCATCGATTTGTAATGATGTTTCATTAAGTGTTTCGATTTGAAGTCGAATTGAACTAGAGATTCAATCACTGGTGCTTACTGATGTTGATAAAGATTAGTAGACTATTTATATACTATTAATGTCAACTAGTATTCTATCAGATATATGTATGGCAATTAAGAATATTTTAAGGCACTTAAAATGTGACCACTTGTTAATTCTTTCTATCTCGTCTTACTATTGTTGTTTTGGTCTATAATGGAATGATACTTAGTGTATAATTAATATGTTGTAGATACATGATTTTGCATATCCAGAATAAAGAAATCGCATTAACGTTAGTAAATCACATTAACTGAGAATGTATATTATAAATTAAGAAGGAAGATTTTTTTTTTTTTTTTTTAATTCTGATTTTCGTATTCTGAGGTATTGTAATTTCTATTTATTTCTATTTACATGAATCCTCTCATCTAGCGTACATTGCTAAACAAATTCATGCAAGTGGATCAAATAAACTGATTCAGTTTTTGATGTAATACCTTTTCTGTTTTCGCTACAATCAAAAGGTTTAGTAGATGCTGTACAAATGTTTTTATATGTGCAATATTGAAGATAACAATGTGAGTATATTCAGGTTAGATTTTGATATGCGGGGCAATCCAAATGAAATCGACCAATGATGGTTGCTGACAAAATTTAGTTTTTTATTAATTTTTTTTACCTAAGTTTGTATCACATTCAGGGAGTTGAAAAGGGGTATTCATTTGTTTCTTAGCCGCGCAGGTTTTGTCGTAGCGGCCATTTTGTATAGACGCCTCAGCGTATTTTTAACTTTTTAATATATTCCATTAAACTTTTTTTTAAGGTTTTAAAGATAATGAGTTCAAACCAAAACTGTATGAAAGATAATGGAATGGACAACATTCTGTGTTCTGTGCACATTGAGACGTACTTTACAACGTCGGAAAAAGAAGCTCTGAACATTAAGGTTAGAAACCTAGAAATGGCCATTTTGGAATGTACATTTTTAAACGAAATAAATGAGACTCGTCTTCAATTTTTGTCTATATAGAGAGTAGATAATAGACAACGTCTCAAATAAGTTTCAAATCTGAGAATCATATACTTGATATTTTGGAAATTTGCAAGCATTGCAAATT
Organism: Thermobia domestica; assembly: GCF_964235325.1. NCBI lineage: Eukaryota > Metazoa > Arthropoda > Insecta > Zygentoma > Lepismatidae > Thermobia > Thermobia domestica. The sequence continues at coordinate 115,923,339 of NC_137458.1, forward strand.
TTCGAAAATCATGTATTTTTACCATCAAATATCTCAGGAAAGACACAAGTGAAAAATCTCAAACTTGCACACAGTAGACAATAGTTGTGCAGTAACAAGTGGGCATTACTGAGACTAGTAATTTCTAAGTTATAAGGTTTTTCTTCACTGGAACTTGATATCATGAAGCGCCATGAGGTGGGGATATAAACTTTGTAGCAAAAGTCAAAATAACGGGATAGTAATGTCAAATGAGTAAAGTGTGCATAATTTATGAATTATATCTTGTATAAAAAACGAAACAAGTCTGTTAGTTCTTTTCTGCCTATAGCGCTGCTGTTAAGACATCAGTGAGGTAAATAGTTGACTAATTTGTGTACAGAGTTTGGCACTGATATTGAAAGTACGACCTGTAGGAGTTGTGAACTCTGTGGGTGTGAGTTTCCGGAGAACCTTACTGATTGGCACTCACACTTTGTCATTCGTAGATAGTTTAAAAGAGGTTCTTCGGCCATGCGGATGGAAAAAGTGATCGAAAAGATCGTTACTTTCTTGACTGATTTTTTATCTTCAATTCTCCCAATCCACCATTTCTCGTCATAAATACAGGCTACGGTATCATTAGGTGCAAATGGCAACATGCTATGTTCTGAAAGTACTGAGGTACTGCAATCGGTAAATTCATCTGATTGTGAGTATTCATAACATCTGATTTGTGTATGCGTCAGAGGTATGATATGATCTGGTATCGATAATTCTTTTACACGTAGCAAATTTCGAATTTCTTGCTGTTTGACTGCACTTCTGATGAAACATAGATAAATTGTATGCCTGAGATACTATATCAACACAAAATCTGTACATCTGTTGAGCTCTTAAAATCGCGAATTTCACATCACTGCAACAACTTATAACTCAGAAATTACTCAAGTCTTAGTGATGCAATGTTACTCACTTATTACTGCATAACCATCGTCTATTTTGTGCAAATTTTGGATTTTTCACTTGTGTCCTTCCTAAGATATTTGATGATGAAAATACATGATTTTCGAAAATTCGCAATGTTTACAAATTTCCAAAGAATCAAGTGTATGGTTCTCAGATCTGAAACTTGGTTGGGACATTGTATATTATCTAGTCTCTATGTAGACAAAAAGTTGAAGGCGAGTCTCATTTATTTCGTTTAAAAATGTACATTCCAAAACGGCCATTTCTAGGTTTCCAACCTCAATGTTCACAGCTTCTTTTTTCGATGTTCTAAAGTAAGTCTCAATGTCCACAGAACACAGAATGTTGTCCATTCTATTACCTTTCATATGGTTTTTGGTTTGAACTCATTATCTTTAAAACCTAAAATGTTACAGCGTTTAACGAAATCCTCTGAAAAGTGCAAAATACGCACACACGCCTATACAAAATAGCCGCTACAAACAAACCTACCTACGCGGCTAAGAAACAAATGAATACCCGTTTTCAACTCCCTGAATGTAATACAATCTTAGGTGAAAAATTAAATAATAAATAAATTTTGTCAGGAACCTTTGACCTGGAAATGGGTCGATTTCATTTGGATTGCCCCATGCCCATGCTCAGATATCTTTGCTCTGACACGTGAATATACAATTTTGTTCAAGTAATCTTGGTTACCCACCTTCGTTAAAAGGCCATATTCTGTAACTGTACGTTAGAAATTCTAATACTTTGGCTGTAAATAAAGATCTCAATTAGCGAAAGAAAACCTCCCTTGCTCGACTGTGTAAGAGCGCAGGGCTTTTTAAAGAGATCTCTTTTTTTTTTATTATTTAATTATTTTTTTATTTATTTATTTAAACAAGATTGTGTATATAGGAATTTGTCCAAAATATTGTAAAACTGTGCATGCTTCAACCTGTAATTCAACATTTCCAGCCAGTCAAGATATTTTTCGTTGTAAGAAATAAGATTTTTTTTCGTATTCTCATTCTCTATTTCTTATTGCCATGTCCATCCATAAAAAAAATAATAATATTCTAATTAAACTGCTGATTTCTATATTCTACTAGCGTAAGAAGGAAATCAGAGCAGAAGTACATATATTTAGTATTTTGGCTGCAAATAAAGTAAATTTATAAATGTATGTCCTGTAGGCTTTTTTCATCTACATCTCGTCGTAAGACACGTGTGTGCTTCTGTTAACCTTAAATTGATATTTTGAATTTATAACTCATTTAAGCCAATATAAATTTTATTACTATACTTAATTTTAGTGGAGTTATTGAAGTTTTTTTTTTTTTTTTTTTTTTTTTTTTTTTTTTTTTTTTTTTTACGTTAATATTATGACTAAATTCCGAAATTTCCCAGGTATGGTCGCTGCATGCTCTAGCCTTGATTGCGGATACAGGAGGGCCCATGTTCAGAGGCTACGTTGAACCGTCATTATCATTAGCTCTGAAACTTCTTTTAAATGTGCCTCAGTCACACGTGGATGTTCATCAATGCATTGGAAAGTGCTTGTCAGCTCTCATTACTACAGTTGGACCTGAACTTCAAGGTATGGTTTTTCATTATGTAAGCTTTGCTTTTAATATACGTAAATTTGATTTAAATTACACACTGCGCAAAACAATACATTTAGTGTAAAAATTATCTAGATATCTATGTCTGATGAAGCCAAAATAGATAGTTGGCGAAACTGTTACTCGTTAATAATTTTTTACAATAAACATATAGTTTTGCCCAGCGAGTAGTTTAAATCAAAGGGATGGTTTAATAATTATTCAGAATCTCATGCGCTTAATTTCAGAGATAGGTAAACATGGGAATTTATTGATATATAAAGAATAGTGAAGGTGAAATTGTTGAGTTCTCTAAGATTTCAAATATTAATTCTGAGTCATAAGAAAAATGTATTTATACATTGAAAACATTTTTCTGATGTTAACAAAGTATGAAGTTGTGATACACATTTATTCTTATTTCAGTTTGTAAATTTTACGATAATTCGGATCAGAGGACAAGTACTTGTAGTAATTTTATGTGATTTAAAAGTACAACTATCGCGGGGAAAATATTAACGGAAAATGTTATTTGTTTATTTTTCTTTTGACTGTGATTATTAACAATATGTGAACTATCGATGTGCAGGATTTTTTCTTGGAAAAAAAATAAGAAATGAAAAAGATTGAGTTACATTCAGAATAATTACATGTTTCGCTAATTTTGAAAATTCTTGCATTTAGAGACGATGTATCTCTGAGTTCTCAAATGTTTACTTTTACGAATGTAATTTTTTCGTGCTTCAAGTCTGGATCAAGTTTTCAGATGTCGTCAGGAACTTTACTTAAGATACTATTGTGGTATAAGCCATAATAAGATTTAAAAAAGCTTGGGATACATAGGATCGAATCCACTTGATTACTACATAAACAGATTTAAAGTCAGCAAGATCATAAATGCCGCAAGTACGTTCTGTCAATTGAGAATCATATTAATATTTAAGTTAAATACTCATACACACACGTGCATTTAACACTTAATATTTCAGTAATCCCTTGTTTCTTAAATAAACCAGACTTCGCCAAAATTCCTTCAGCAGTAAATATTGATTGTGTTTTGACAAGCAGAAGATGCAAAATACTGTGTAAACATTTTTGACATTCTTATATCTTATTGGCGTTTTAAGAGTAATTTTCCGTTCGTGCGTCTTATTTCCTTTTGCTGTCTGCTTTCTTATCATTGTGCGTTTATCTTCATTATGTATTTTATATATATGAGTGTATATGTTTGTTCGTTAATTGAAAGCTACTTGTTTTATTGATTATGTTCTCATGAGAGCGATAACAATTTATTCTAGGTAATACTACAACAGTGTGTATGGCTCGGTCATCATTTTTGTGTGCGTGTGCAATAATGCAAGATCATCAGGATCCTTTAGTTCAGGCAGAAGCTACAGCATGTCTGCAACAGCTTCATTTGTTTGCTCCACGCCATGTGAATCTTTCATCTCTCGTGCCCACTCTGTGTGTAAGTTTAGATTACTATACTTCATTATAACAGATAATTATCAACTTTCTTCTCCTGCTGATTATTACGTAATATTGGCTTTGTTTATGATTTGACTAGGCACGATTGCTCAATGCTAAAGTTCTCACCTCTGATGCTGGACTTACAGGCTCAATTCCAGGGCCATGAAGTTCGAGATAGATACAGTAACATCGTATGTGTGGGTTTTCTTGAGAGTCTTCTGTTCTCCCCTACTTCACGTTCTCACTCCACTAATTTGTCATAATCACCTACTTCCGTTAATCATCTATCGCAGGATATAATCTTGGGACAATGAACTAGGTATTATATTTCCTTTCGTTTATACTTCGACTCAATAGGCAAATGTAATGTAATGGGAAAGAAATTAGGAACTAGTTGCCAGAAATAATTTTTAGAAGTCAAAAAAGTTAATGTTTAATTCACTAATGCACATGGCAGATATAAAATTGTTGGTATTATGTCAATATAACAGCCTCGCATAAAAATTTTGCATTTGCCTTCAAGGGAATGCCTCCTCTTTTGGTGGGTTATGTGAAATTTCATACATATAGTTTTTTCTCGCTTATACATTTGGACTGTTCCTTCTTGATACTTGCAAGGTAATACATTGTGCCTTAGCTATTTATGGCACGTGCAATAATGAGAGCAATATCACTATTATCAACAAGCTGTCAGACTGACAACATTATGAACACTACTACTATACATTCCAAATTCTATGTAATAATATCCTCGATGAAAGGAAATCGGTTGATATAATTTCAGCATACATCTTATTAAAGTAATGGGTGGCATTTTTAAACAGTTTCCTGAGGAAAATTTTCAAGTAGAAATAAAAATTCGTTGAACAAAATAAATGCATATAATGTTATTTTACAAAACAATACTACAGAAGAATCCAGTGAAGTTCCATTTGCATCAAAGTGATTCGTAATTCTTTATAAAGATGATGGAAGTAGAAATTTTATCCAGTAGCTTCGTTACGTGGCAATGACGACACAATCTCCATAGAAAGACAGCTATTTCTGACCTTTTTCTTTAAATTCCCTTTCCATCATATGACCTTCTTAAGCAATGCTGACAATGATTTTTGTATTCTGCTTAGTCATACTATGTTTAATTCTGACGTTCTCACTCTCATCCCTACAAATGTTTATTGACACCAACTTATGAACGCCATTGATGCTACCAACTAACGAAACCAATATTTTCCTGTCATGATTACTCTTACAAACAGAAGGGATTAATGCTGGGAGTTTATTGATATTCTTTGCTTTCCTGTGGGAGATTCCGAGTAAAGTACTTCGGATTCCATAGTAATGTTCCGCTAATGAAAGCTAACCAGTTTGGAATGTAAATGTAGAATCTGGACATTGTTTTATAACTATATGTTAAGAAACGCAGACATACACACGAGAAACAATTCCCCTTTTTTAAAAATCTCGTTTCATTCTGATGATTGTTTTATTTGATTTGTTGCCTTTAAATTTCGTTTTCCAATGAAAATACACTATGTGATACTTTGTAAGGTAAACCGCTTGAAGAGCAATCTTGTCGATAAACTCAAAAAGCATCACATAGTTTTACTTCTCCAAATTATGATAGATTGTTTAAAAATATTAAAAGTCGAATTTTCGCTGACAGCTGTCAGTATCGTCAAGACTTAAGTAAGGAACGTATTTTGATAGGGATTGAAATTGAAATTGAATGTTTGCACTCATAAATAAAAACTATTTTTAGACTGATACCTAATACTTGCATATTGCATTGTCTCCAACTTTGATTCCTACATTAGATGAATCAGAAGCCATAAAGCTATAGGTATAGATTGAATTGTGATAAGTGAGAAATGTTAAACTAATTGTTAAGGATGTAGGTTTTGTTTGATGATGGATTGAATTATATTTTGTTTACTGATGCGGCTAATGTTTTGACAGTCGGAAGTTTGGAAAAAGTAAAATAAGGGTATATTGTGATATTTTGAATACAACTGTAGGGGTTGGTAGACAAATGGAAAGATAATGAATATGGAGACATGGAGTGCATTTATTGTGTAATTGTTTTGACCAATTAGGTCAAATGGTTAGTCAGGCAACCAAATAGAAGCAAATATTAATTAGAGAATTTGTACGAATTGGAACCTTTTAATACTTTTATTGATACAAAATCTTTCCTAAGATGTTTGAATGACTGCTGGTGATATTTTTCTTGGACGTAACAGAAGGAAACACAGTAATTGGAATTATAGGCTCGTCTCATTAAATTAAAAAGGAACTTTGAAAGTCATTTACCTTTTACTTATTTTATTTATTTATTTAAGTTAGTGGAGAATTTGGATTTTTATATTTCCTTCATAATATGTGGAGAAATATGTTTTGGTGGGAATAGTAAATGTTGAAGTAATAACACTTAAATTTTGTTGTTTTAGAGAAAAATATTCATTGCAGATATTTTTGTGATATTTGTAGTTAAATATCGCTTCTTTATACCATTTTATATACATATTTATTAAAAACAGTGAGCACACAGAAATACAAAGCAAATAACAAATGAGATATTAGTCTTTAAAGAAAATGGTCATGTTCTAAAACTAACTCGAATTTCTAAGTGTATGTATACAGACACTTTACTTACTAACTGAAACAAAATTATTCAGGAAGATTGCATCGTATTTAGTAGAATAAAGCAAGAGTGTTAAGAGTGTTTCTGTAAAAGTGAATAAGTATTTCTTGAGTTGAAAGAAGGAAAAGAAAACGTTAATAGAATTAAAAATATAATCCAAGTAATTCAATTGCATTCACTCTCCTTTTCCAGAGAACGTTATCAAGTGGCCATCTTCTACTGCGAAAGGCGGCAGTTTCTTGTCTCAGACAGTTAGCTCAAAGAGAAGCTAGAGAAGTATGCGAACATGCTATGAGTCTCGCTTCTGAAAGCAGGGACAATAACAATGTAGAAGGTGAGTTTTACTGCATAAGTGTTTACGTACTTTGTTAATCTATTGGTAATGTTTAGTAACTTATTTTTTCACACAATAAGATAATATACTGAAATTTAAGAGTTCATAAGTTGTATTGCGATGAAAAAAAATATATTGATTCGGAACCTTTTCAGAATGCAAACCGTTTTCCTGCAAAATATTAGGATAACATTTAATTTAGTAATTTCCGTATAATGTTTATGCGTTTTAACTTAATTGGTTGGTTGTAGTTTACCGTCCCGTCTCAGCACCGAGCCTATATGTGATGTGGATCTACAGTTTAAGATGAAATCCGAACCACCTTAATGCGTTCAAATTTTAAGGATCTTCCAATGGGAATCGACTCTAGTACCCCATACACGAAATGCACACGCACTTGCCACTAGTCCAACAGGGAGGGCTCACTTTAATTTGAATATGATTTGTGTATAATATAGTCGCCTCAAAATCGAAAGGGTAAACACAGATTGTGAATCATCATATTCTTGAGATTCATTTAATTTTATCTGTGAATCACTGCGTATTCATTACTATTTGACTTCCAAACTATGTTCTATACAAGTCTGGGAAGTCTAGTGAAAGAACGCTGTCCATCCATCAGTCTGTTGACAGGTATCGGAGCAAGAACAGTAAGAGAGATAGAATTTTTTAAAATATGAATTTGGAAACCAATGATGTATTTCATTTTTGCACTTAGCTCTGTTAAAATCGGAAGCAGTAGAAATTGCAATTTCCGGTTTCAGTGTTGAATCTTATGTAACAAAATGGTCAGAGCTAGTGAGTAACGTACACGATAGCATTTCAGAAGAGGAAACATCTCCACTCTAAATATTAAATCATCTTAAAACAAGAGTTGTAAGAGGCATTTTATTATTCTCTGTTATTCTTGCCTTCGATGACTTCGCATACAACTGAAGAAGTAGAGGAAAATTATGAGAAAACAGAAGAAATTATTGGCAGGGGGAAGTGCATACGTAATTGTAATTAGAGATTTCAGTGCAGTTGTGTGAGAAAATAGGAAGCTAGTGCTATCGTAGGCAAATATGGTTCAGGCGAAAGAAATTAAAGAGGAAGATGGACTAGTCAGTTTCTGTGGACATAATTCACTAGTAATTGGGAAAACTTGATTCAGTCAGCACAAGAGAAGAAGATACACATGAAAATCCTCAGCAGACAGTCGAAGATGTCAAATAGACTATCCTATGATTCAGAACTGGTATCAAAATAGCTTGAAGAACGCGAAGACCCTTCCCGGGGCCGACATTTTCTCTGATCATAATCTTGTACTGGCCGAAGTGGATATTTAACTGAAAAATGCAGGCAAAAGGAAAGTACACAACAAGATGTTGAATACGGAAAATTTTCTGAAAAAGAGGAAGTAAGAAATCTTTTCGTTGAAAATTTCGAAGAAAAATTCTCAAACGAGGAAAGGATAGGTGCAGATAATAATAGACGGTGGGAGCATATTAAATTTTCCATATAGCAGACTGCAGAAGAAGTAGTAGGTTACCGCAAACACAAAATGGCTAAGAAACCCTGAGTTACAGAACAGATGTTGCAGGAAATGTGGAAAACGAAGACGTGGAAACAGGTTGATACGAAAGAGAGCAGAAAGATACACAGGAAGTTAAAAAGTTACGAAGAAAAGCAGACAAAACAAGGGAAGATTTTTACAAAAGAAAATGCAAGGACATAAAAGAATTAGAAAGAGTTGAGAAATATGAGGAAATGTACAAGGAGATAAAATTATGGAACTTAAGGGGTATTATAAATGGGAGTAGAAAATAAGAATGGGGATGTAGTCAGCAAGAGAAGTGCAAGATTTAGGAAAGAATATATTGAGGACTTGTGAGTAGAAACAGACCATGTGGCGTAGATGCTGAAGTAGAAAATGAAGTACGCTAGAAATTTAAAGGTTTTAGTATTCTTCGGGAGAAGTTTGGAAAAGCTATATTCGAGATTACGGATAGAAAGGCAACCGAGATAGATAATATATCAATAGAATTCATTAAGAATATGAGAGACAGGGGCAAGAAAGAGTTGTTCTGACTCTTCTATGTAATAGGAGAGTGGCCAAAATATTTCCTGAAGACTATTATGGTACCTATGATTAAGAAATCGAACCCGAAGAGGTGTGAGGATTATAGAACTTTTAGTCTCATATCAGCAAAAATTTTGCTTCGAATACTGAACGGAAGGTTGTATGGAAGAACAAATA